>NC_084567.2:2500-47500 GCF_033978685.3 Nerophis lumbriciformis | reverse complement strand
GGAGGAGGATTTATGTGATTGAGTTCTGCAGGGGGCGGGGCTATCGCTCACAGCTGCAGTCATTTAGTAACTCCACAATCACCAAGGTAAGTATCTGGTGTTCACAAAGCACGCCAAAGAATAAAAGTAAGTATAATCACTGCACACACATAAACACTGCAAACAAATCCAGGTAAGTATTTCATAATAAAAACATCCAGATAAATCCTTGGTGTGTGTGACCTCTGACCCCTATTTTAAAATGTGTCTGATTTTTATATATGAGCCCATCACCGCATCCAAACGATGGCAAACAGAGCCCCCGGGGGGCCGTACGAAGGGCAGGGCGCCACCCAACGGACAGACCGGAGGCACGGGCTAGTTAGGTGTTGGGGGTTAAGGTTAGGGTTAGGGTTAGGGAAAGGGGTAGGGCTAGGCACTGTCCGTCAACAATCTGCCCAGTGACACCCCACCAGACGCACACCCCCCAGGGACCCCGAAAGAACACCGCCAGACGCGGTGTCAGACACATTGACCTAATCAAGTATGTTTCATGCGACGCGTTTCGGTCTTCTGGACCTCTTCAGGCATGACTTGAATCACGCAGGATGTTCACCATCTTTTTACTGCGAACCTTTTGTCTACCGGGACACTTCTAATTCCACTAGTAGATGGGGCACTACTAATCCCCTAAGGCTAAAATATCTCGGCTTTTGTCACTCTTCTCAACAGCGTGATGTCCCCTCATCAACAACTGGAGCTCAAATGAGCCGGCAAGGCAGGAGGAGGATTTATGTGATTGAGTTCTGCAGGGGGCGGGGCTATCGCTCACAGCTGCAGTCATTTAGTAACTCCACAATCACCAAGGTAAGTATCTGGTGTTCACAAAGCACGCCAAAGAATAAAAGTAAGTATAATCACTGCACACACATAAACACTGCAAACAAATCCAGGTAAGTATTTCATAATAAAAACATCCAGATAAATCCTTGGTGTGTGTGACCTCTGACCCCTATTTTAAAATGTGTCTGATTTTTATATATGAGCCCATCACCGCATCCAAACGATGGCAAACAGAGCCCCCGGGGGGCCGTACGAAGGGCAGGGCGCCACCCAACGGACAGACCGGAGGCACGGGCTAGTTAGGTGTTGGGGGTTAAGGTTAGGGTTAGGGTTAGGGAAAGGGGTAGGGCTAGGCACTGTCCGTCAACAATCTGCCCAGTGACACCCCACCAGACGCACACCCCCCAGGGACCCCGAAAGAACACCGCCAGACGCGGTGTCAGACACATTGACCTAATCAAGTATGTTTCATGCGACGCGTTTCGGTCTTCTGGACCTCTTCAGGCATGACTTGAATCACGCAGGATGTTCACCATCTTTTTACTGCGAACCTTTTGTCTACCGGGACACTTCTAATTCCACTAGTAGATGGGGCACTACTAATCCCCTAAGGCTAAAATATCTCGGCTTTTGTCACTCTTCTCAACAGCGTGATGTCCCCTCATCAACAACTGGAGCTCAAATGAGCCGGCAAGGCAGGAGGAGGATTTATGTGATTGAGTTCTGCAGGGGGCGGGGCTATCGCTCACAGCTGCAGTCATTTAGTAACTCCACAATCACCAAGGTAAGTATCTGGTGTTCACAAAGCACGCCAAAGAATAAAAGTAAGTATAATCACTGCACACACATAAACACTGCAAACAAATCCAGGTAAGTATTTCATAATAAAAACATCCAGATAAATCCTTGGTGTGTGTGACCTCTGACCCCTATTTTAAAATGTGTCTGATTTTTATATATGAGCCCATCACCGCATCCAAACGATGGCAAACAGAGCCCCCGGGGGGCCGTACGAAGGGCAGGGCGCCACCCAACGGACAGACCGGAGGCACGGGCTAGTTAGGTGTTGGGGGTTAAGGTTAGGGTTAGGGTTAGGGAAAGGGGTAGGGCTAGGCACTGTCCGTCAACAATCTGCCCAGTGACACCCCACCAGACGCACACCCCCCAGGGACCCCGAAAGAACACCGCCAGACGCGGTGTCAGACACATTGACCTAATCAAGTATGTTTCATGCGACGCGTTTCGGTCTTCTGGACCTCTTCAGGCATGACTTGAATCACGCAGGATGTTCACCATCTTTTTACTGCGAACCTTTTGTCTACCGGGACACTTCTAATTCCACTAGTAGATGGGGCACTACTAATCCCCTAAGGCTAAAATATCTCGGCTTTTGTCACTCTTCTCAACAGCGTGATGTCCCCTCATCAACAACTGGAGCTCAAATGAGCCGGCAAGGCAGGAGGAGGATTTATGTGATTGAGTTCTGCAGGGGGCGGGGCTATCGCTCACAGCTGCAGTCATTTAGTAACTCCACAATCACCAAGGTAAGTATCTGGTGTTCACAAAGCACGCCAAAGAATAAAAGTAAGTATAATCACTGCACACACATAAACACTGCAAACAAATCCAGGTAAGTATTTCATAATAAAAACATCCAGATAAATCCTTGGTGTGTGTGACCTCTGACCCCTATTTTAAAATGTGTCTGATTTTTATATATGAGCCCATCACCGCATCCAAACGATGGCAAACAGAGCCCCCGGGGGGCCGTACGAAGGGCAGGGCGCCACCCAACGGACAGACCGGAGGCACGGGCTAGTTAGGTGTTGGGGGTTAAGGTTAGGGTTAGGGTTAGGGAAAGGGGTAGGGCTAGGCACTGTCCGTCAACAATCTGCCCAGTGACACCCCACCAGACGCACACCCCCCAGGGACCCCGAAAGAACACCGCCAGACGCGGTGTCAGACACATTGACCTAATCAAGTATGTTTCATGCGACGCGTTTCGGTCTTCTGGACCTCTTCAGGCATGACTTGAATCACGCAGGATGTTCACCATCTTTTTACTGCGAACCTTTTGTCTACCGGGACACTTCTAATTCCACTAGTAGATGGGGCACTACTAATCCCCTAAGGCTAAAATATCTCGGCTTTTGTCACTCTTCTCAACAGCGTGATGTCCCCTCATCAACAACTGGAGCTCAAATGAGCCGGCAAGGCAGGAGGAGGATTTATGTGATTGAGTTCTGCAGGGGGCGGGGCTATCGCTCACAGCTGCAGTCATTTAGTAACTCCACAATCACCAAGGTAAGTATCTGGTGTTCACAAAGCACGCCAAAGAATAAAAGTAAGTATAATCACTGCACACACATAAACACTGCAAACAAATCCAGGTAAGTATTTCATAATAAAAACATCCAGATAAATCCTTGGTGTGTGTGACCTCTGACCCCTATTTTAAAATGTGTCTGATTTTTATATATGAGCCCATCACCGCATCCAAACGATGGCAAACAGAGCCCCCGGGGGGCCGTACGAAGGGCAGGGCGCCACCCAACGGACAGACCGGAGGCACGGGCTAGTTAGGTGTTGGGGGTTAAGGTTAGGGTTAGGGTTAGGGAAAGGGGTAGGGCTAGGCACTGTCCGTCAACAATCTGCCCAGTGACACCCCACCAGACGCACACCCCCCAGGGACCCCGAAAGAACACCGCCAGACGCGGTGTCAGACACATTGACCTAATCAAGTATGTTTCATGCGACGCGTTTCGGTCTTCTGGACCTCTTCAGGCATGACTTGAATCACGCAGGATGTTCACCATCTTTTTACTGCGAACCTTTTGTCTACCGGGACACTTCTAATTCCACTAGTAGATGGGGCACTACTAATCCCCTAAGGCTAAAATATCTCGGCTTTTGTCACTCTTCTCAACAGCGTGATGTCCCCTCATCAACAACTGGAGCTCAAATGAGCCGGCAAGGCAGGAGGAGGATTTATGTGATTGAGTTCTGCAGGGGGCGGGGCTATCGCTCACAGCTGCAGTCATTTAGTAACTCCACAATCACCAAGGTAAGTATCTGGTGTTCACAAAGCACGCCAAAGAATAAAAGTAAGTATAATCACTGCACACACATAAACACTGCAAACAAATCCAGGTAAGTATTTCATAATAAAAACATCCAGATAAATCCTTGGTGTGTGTGACCTCTGACCCCTATTTTAAAATGTGTCTGATTTTTATATATGAGCCCATCACCGCATCCAAACGATGGCAAACAGAGCCCCCGGGGGGCCGTACGAAGGGCAGGGCGCCACCCAACGGACAGACCGGAGGCACGGGCTAGTTAGGTGTTGGGGGTTAAGGTTAGGGTTAGGGTTAGGGAAAGGGGTAGGGCTAGGCACTGTCCGTCAACAATCTGCCCAGTGACACCCCACCAGACGCACACCCCCCAGGGACCCCGAAAGAACACCGCCAGACGCGGTGTCAGACACATTGACCTAATCAAGTATGTTTCATGCGACGCGTTTCGGTCTTCTGGACCTCTTCAGGCATGACTTGAATCACGCAGGATGTTCACCATCTTTTTACTGCGAACCTTTTGTCTACCGGGACACTTCTAATTCCACTAGTAGATGGGGCACTACTAATCCCCTAAGGCTAAAATATCTCGGCTTTTGTCACTCTTCTCAACAGCGTGATGTCCCCTCATCAACAACTGGAGCTCAAATGAGCCGGCAAGGCAGGAGGAGGATTTATGTGATTGAGTTCTGCAGGGGGCGGGGCTATCGCTCACAGCTGCAGTCATTTAGTAACTCCACAATCACCAAGGTAAGTATCTGGTGTTCACAAAGCACGCCAAAGAATAAAAGTAAGTATAATCACTGCACACACATAAACACTGCAAACAAATCCAGGTAAGTATTTCATAATAAAAACATCCAGATAAATCCTTGGTGTGTGTGACCTCTGACCCCTATTTTAAAATGTGTCTGATTTTTATATATGAGCCCATCACCGCATCCAAACGATGGCAAACAGAGCCCCCGGGGGGCCGTACGAAGGGCAGGGCGCCACCCAACGGACAGACCGGAGGCACGGGCTAGTTAGGTGTTGGGGGTTAAGGTTAGGGTTAGGGTTAGGGAAAGGGGTAGGGCTAGGCACTGTCCGTCAACAATCTGCCCAGTGACACCCCACCAGACGCACACCCCCCAGGGACCCCGAAAGAACACCGCCAGACGCGGTGTCAGACACATTGACCTAATCAAGTATGTTTCATGCGACGCGTTTCGGTCTTCTGGACCTCTTCAGGCATGACTTGAATCACGCAGGATGTTCACCATCTTTTTACTGCGAACCTTTTGTCTACCGGGACACTTCTAATTCCACTAGTAGATGGGGCACTACTAATCCCCTAAGGCTAAAATATCTCGGCTTTTGTCACTCTTCTCAACAGCGTGATGTCCCCTCATCAACAACTGGAGCTCAAATGAGCCGGCAAGGCAGGAGGAGGATTTATGTGATTGAGTTCTGCAGGGGGCGGGGCTATCGCTCACAGCTGCAGTCATTTAGTAACTCCACAATCACCAAGGTAAGTATCTGGTGTTCACAAAGCACGCCAAAGAATAAAAGTAAGTATAATCACTGCACACACATAAACACTGCAAACAAATCCAGGTAAGTATTTCATAATAAAAACATCCAGATAAATCCTTGGTGTGTGTGACCTCTGACCCCTATTTTAAAATGTGTCTGATTTTTATATATGAGCCCATCACCGCATCCAAACGATGGCAAACAGAGCCCCCGGGGGGCCGTACGAAGGGCAGGGCGCCACCCAACGGACAGACCGGAGGCACGGGCTAGTTAGGTGTTGGGGGTTAAGGTTAGGGTTAGGGTTAGGGAAAGGGGTAGGGCTAGGCACTGTCCGTCAACAATCTGCCCAGTGACACCCCACCAGACGCACACCCCCCAGGGACCCCGAAAGAACACCGCCAGACGCGGTGTCAGACACATTGACCTAATCAAGTATGTTTCATGCGACGCGTTTCGGTCTTCTGGACCTCTTCAGGCATGACTTGAATCACGCAGGATGTTCACCATCTTTTTACTGCGAACCTTTTGTCTACCGGGACACTTCTAATTCCACTAGTAGATGGGGCACTACTAATCCCCTAAGGCTAAAATATCTCGGCTTTTGTCACTCTTCTCAACAGCGTGATGTCCCCTCATCAACAACTGGAGCTCAAATGAGCCGGCAAGGCAGGAGGAGGATTTATGTGATTGAGTTCTGCAGGGGGCGGGGCTATCGCTCACAGCTGCAGTCATTTAGTAACTCCACAATCACCAAGGTAAGTATCTGGTGTTCACAAAGCACGCCAAAGAATAAAAGTAAGTATAATCACTGCACACACATAAACACTGCAAACAAATCCAGGTAAGTATTTCATAATAAAAACATCCAGATAAATCCTTGGTGTGTGTGACCTCTGACCCCTATTTTAAAATGTGTCTGATTTTTATATATGAGCCCATCACCGCATCCAAACGATGGCAAACAGAGCCCCCGGGGGGCCGTACGAAGGGCAGGGCGCCACCCAACGGACAGACCGGAGGCACGGGCTAGTTAGGTGTTGGGGGTTAAGGTTAGGGTTAGGGTTAGGGAAAGGGGTAGGGCTAGGCACTGTCCGTCAACAATCTGCCCAGTGACACCCCACCAGACGCACACCCCCCAGGGACCCCGAAAGAACACCGCCAGACGCGGTGTCAGACACATTGACCTAATCAAGTATGTTTCATGCGACGCGTTTCGGTCTTCTGGACCTCTTCAGGCATGACTTGAATCACGCAGGATGTTCACCATCTTTTTACTGCGAACCTTTTGTCTACCGGGACACTTCTAATTCCACTAGTAGATGGGGCACTACTAATCCCCTAAGGCTAAAATATCTCGGCTTTTGTCACTCTTCTCAACAGCGTGATGTCCCCTCATCAACAACTGGAGCTCAAATGAGCCGGCAAGGCAGGAGGAGGATTTATGTGATTGAGTTCTGCAGGGGGCGGGGCTATCGCTCACAGCTGCAGTCATTTAGTAACTCCACAATCACCAAGGTAAGTATCTGGTGTTCACAAAGCACGCCAAAGAATAAAAGTAAGTATAATCACTGCACACACATAAACACTGCAAACAAATCCAGGTAAGTATTTCATAATAAAAACATCCAGATAAATCCTTGGTGTGTGTGACCTCTGACCCCTATTTTAAAATGTGTCTGATTTTTATATATGAGCCCATCACCGCATCCAAACGATGGCAAACAGAGCCCCCGGGGGGCCGTACGAAGGGCAGGGCGCCACCCAACGGACAGACCGGAGGCACGGGCTAGTTAGGTGTTGGGGGTTAAGGTTAGGGTTAGGGTTAGGGAAAGGGGTAGGGCTAGGCACTGTCCGTCAACAATCTGCCCAGTGACACCCCACCAGACGCACACCCCCCAGGGACCCCGAAAGAACACCGCCAGACGCGGTGTCAGACACATTGACCTAATCAAGTATGTTTCATGCGACGCGTTTCGGTCTTCTGGACCTCTTCAGGCATGACTTGAATCACGCAGGATGTTCACCATCTTTTTACTGCGAACCTTTTGTCTACCGGGACACTTCTAATTCCACTAGTAGATGGGGCACTACTAATCCCCTAAGGCTAAAATATCTCGGCTTTTGTCACTCTTCTCAACAGCGTGATGTCCCCTCATCAACAACTGGAGCTCAAATGAGCCGGCAAGGCAGGAGGAGGATTTATGTGATTGAGTTCTGCAGGGGGCGGGGCTATCGCTCACAGCTGCAGTCATTTAGTAACTCCACAATCACCAAGGTAAGTATCTGGTGTTCACAAAGCACGCCAAAGAATAAAAGTAAGTATAATCACTGCACACACATAAACACTGCAAACAAATCCAGGTAAGTATTTCATAATAAAAACATCCAGATAAATCCTTGGTGTGTGTGACCTCTGACCCCTATTTTAAAATGTGTCTGATTTTTATATATGAGCCCATCACCGCATCCAAACGATGGCAAACAGAGCCCCCGGGGGGCCGTACGAAGGGCAGGGCGCCACCCAACGGACAGACCGGAGGCACGGGCTAGTTAGGTGTTGGGGGTTAAGGTTAGGGTTAGGGTTAGGGAAAGGGGTAGGGCTAGGCACTGTCCGTCAACAATCTGCCCAGTGACACCCCACCAGACGCACACCCCCCAGGGACCCCGAAAGAACACCGCCAGACGCGGTGTCAGACACATTGACCTAATCAAGTATGTTTCATGCGACGCGTTTCGGTCTTCTGGACCTCTTCAGGCATGACTTGAATCACGCAGGATGTTCACCATCTTTTTACTGCGAACCTTTTGTCTACCGGGACACTTCTAATTCCACTAGTAGATGGGGCACTACTAATCCCCTAAGGCTAAAATATCTCGGCTTTTGTCACTCTTCTCAACAGCGTGATGTCCCCTCATCAACAACTGGAGCTCAAATGAGCCGGCAAGGCAGGAGGAGGATTTATGTGATTGAGTTCTGCAGGGGGCGGGGCTATCGCTCACAGCTGCAGTCATTTAGTAACTCCACAATCACCAAGGTAAGTATCTGGTGTTCACAAAGCACGCCAAAGAATAAAAGTAAGTATAATCACTGCACACACATAAACACTGCAAACAAATCCAGGTAAGTATTTCATAATAAAAACATCCAGATAAATCCTTGGTGTGTGTGACCTCTGACCCCTATTTTAAAATGTGTCTGATTTTTATATATGAGCCCATCACCGCATCCAAACGATGGCAAACAGAGCCCCCGGGGGGCCGTACGAAGGGCAGGGCGCCACCCAACGGACAGACCGGAGGCACGGGCTAGTTAGGTGTTGGGGGTTAAGGTTAGGGTTAGGGTTAGGGAAAGGGGTAGGGCTAGGCACTGTCCGTCAACAATCTGCCCAGTGACACCCCACCAGACGCACACCCCCCAGGGACCCCGAAAGAACACCGCCAGACGCGGTGTCAGACACATTGACCTAATCAAGTATGTTTCATGCGACGCGTTTCGGTCTTCTGGACCTCTTCAGGCATGACTTGAATCACGCAGGATGTTCACCATCTTTTTACTGCGAACCTTTTGTCTACCGGGACACTTCTAATTCCACTAGTAGATGGGGCACTACTAATCCCCTAAGGCTAAAATATCTCGGCTTTTGTCACTCTTCTCAACAGCGTGATGTCCCCTCATCAACAACTGGAGCTCAAATGAGCCGGCAAGGCAGGAGGAGGATTTATGTGATTGAGTTCTGCAGGGGGCGGGGCTATCGCTCACAGCTGCAGTCATTTAGTAACTCCACAATCACCAAGGTAAGTATCTGGTGTTCACAAAGCACGCCAAAGAATAAAAGTAAGTATAATCACTGCACACACATAAACACTGCAAACAAATCCAGGTAAGTATTTCATAATAAAAACATCCAGATAAATCCTTGGTGTGTGTGACCTCTGACCCCTATTTTAAAATGTGTCTGATTTTTATATATGAGCCCATCACCGCATCCAAACGATGGCAAACAGAGCCCCCGGGGGGCCGTACGAAGGGCAGGGCGCCACCCAACGGACAGACCGGAGGCACGGGCTAGTTAGGTGTTGGGGGTTAAGGTTAGGGTTAGGGTTAGGGAAAGGGGTAGGGCTAGGCACTGTCCGTCAACAATCTGCCCAGTGACACCCCACCAGACGCACACCCCCCAGGGACCCCGAAAGAACACCGCCAGACGCGGTGTCAGACACATTGACCTAATCAAGTATGTTTCATGCGACGCGTTTCGGTCTTCTGGACCTCTTCAGGCATGACTTGAATCACGCAGGATGTTCACCATCTTTTTACTGCGAACCTTTTGTCTACCGGGACACTTCTAATTCCACTAGTAGATGGGGCACTACTAATCCCCTAAGGCTAAAATATCTCGGCTTTTGTCACTCTTCTCAACAGCGTGATGTCCCCTCATCAACAACTGGAGCTCAAATGAGCCGGCAAGGCAGGAGGAGGATTTATGTGATTGAGTTCTGCAGGGGGCGGGGCTATCGCTCACAGCTGCAGTCATTTAGTAACTCCACAATCACCAAGGTAAGTATCTGGTGTTCACAAAGCACGCCAAAGAATAAAAGTAAGTATAATCACTGCACACACATAAACACTGCAAACAAATCCAGGTAAGTATTTCATAATAAAAACATCCAGATAAATCCTTGGTGTGTGTGACCTCTGACCCCTATTTTAAAATGTGTCTGATTTTTATATATGAGCCCATCACCGCATCCAAACGATGGCAAACAGAGCCCCCGGGGGGCCGTACGAAGGGCAGGGCGCCACCCAACGGACAGACCGGAGGCACGGGCTAGTTAGGTGTTGGGGGTTAAGGTTAGGGTTAGGGTTAGGGAAAGGGGTAGGGCTAGGCACTGTCCGTCAACAATCTGCCCAGTGACACCCCACCAGACGCACACCCCCCAGGGACCCCGAAAGAACACCGCCAGACGCGGTGTCAGACACATTGACCTAATCAAGTATGTTTCATGCGACGCGTTTCGGTCTTCTGGACCTCTTCAGGCATGACTTGAATCACGCAGGATGTTCACCATCTTTTTACTGCGAACCTTTTGTCTACCGGGACACTTCTAATTCCACTAGTAGATGGGGCACTACTAATCCCCTAAGGCTAAAATATCTCGGCTTTTGTCACTCTTCTCAACAGCGTGATGTCCCCTCATCAACAACTGGAGCTCAAATGAGCCGGCAAGGCAGGAGGAGGATTTATGTGATTGAGTTCTGCAGGGGGCGGGGCTATCGCTCACAGCTGCAGTCATTTAGTAACTCCACAATCACCAAGGTAAGTATCTGGTGTTCACAAAGCACGCCAAAGAATAAAAGTAAGTATAATCACTGCACACACATAAACACTGCAAACA
This sequence comes from Nerophis lumbriciformis, assembly GCF_033978685.3. Taxonomy (NCBI): domain Eukaryota; kingdom Metazoa; phylum Chordata; class Actinopteri; order Syngnathiformes; family Syngnathidae; genus Nerophis; species Nerophis lumbriciformis. The sequence continues at coordinate 36,695 of NC_084567.2, read as the reverse complement.
AATCCAGGTAAGTATTTCATAATAAAAACATCCAGATAAATCCTTGGTGTGTGTGACCTCTGACCCCTATTTTAAAATGTGTCTGATTTTTATATATGAGCCCATCACCGCATCCAAACGATGGCAAACAGAGCCCCCGGGGGGCCGTACGAAGGGCAGGGCGCCACCCAACGGACAGACCGGAGGCACGGGCTAGTTAGGTGTTGGGGGTTAAGGTTAGGGTTAGGGTTAGGGAAAGGGGTAGGGCTAGGCACTGTCCGTCAACAATCTGCCCAGTGACACCCCACCAGACGCACACCCCCCAGGGACCCCGAAAGAACACCGCCAGACGCGGTGTCAGACACATTGACCTAATCAAGTATGTTTCATGCGACGCGTTTCGGTCTTCTGGACCTCTTCAGGCATGACTTGAATCACGCAGGATGTTCACCATCTTTTTACTGCGAACCTTTTGTCTACCGGGACACTTCTAATTCCACTAGTAGATGGGGCACTACTAATCCCCTAAGGCTAAAATATCTCGGCTTTTGTCACTCTTCTCAACAGCGTGATGTCCCCTCATCAACAACTGGAGCTCAAATGAGCCGGCAAGGCAGGAGGAGGATTTATGTGATTGAGTTCTGCAGGGGGCGGGGCTATCGCTCACAGCTGCAGTCATTTAGTAACTCCACAATCACCAAGGTAAGTATCTGGTGTTCACAAAGCACGCCAAAGAATAAAAGTAAGTATAATCACTGCACACACATAAACACTGCAAACAAATCCAGGTAAGTATTTCATAATAAAAACATCCAGATAAATCCTTGGTGTGTGTGACCTCTGACCCCTATTTTAAAATGTGTCTGATTTTTATATATGAGCCCATCACCGCATCCAAACGATGGCAAACAGAGCCCCCGGGGGGCCGTACGAAGGGCAGGGCGCCACCCAACGGACAGACCGGAGGCACGGGCTAGTTAGGTGTTGGGGGTTAAGGTTAGGGTTAGGGTTAGGGAAAGGGGTAGGGCTAGGCACTGTCCGTCAACAATCTGCCCAGTGACACCCCACCAGACGCACACCCCCCAGGGACCCCGAAAGAACACCGCCAGACGCGGTGTCAGACACATTGACCTAATCAAGTATGTTTCATGCGACGCGTTTCGGTCTTCTGGACCTCTTCAGGCATGACTTGAATCACGCAGGATGTTCACCATCTTTTTACTGCGAACCTTTTGTCTACCGGGACACTTCTAATTCCACTAGTAGATGGGGCACTACTAATCCCCTAAGGCTAAAATATCTCGGCTTTTGTCACTCTTCTCAACAGCGTGATGTCCCCTCATCAACAACTGGAGCTCAAATGAGCCGGCAAGGCAGGAGGAGGATTTATGTGATTGAGTTCTGCAGGGGGCGGGGCTATCGCTCACAGCTGCAGTCATTTAGTAACTCCACAATCACCAAGGTAAGTATCTGGTGTTCACAAAGCACGCCAAAGAATAAAAGTAAGTATAATCACTGCACACACATAAACACTGCAAACAAATCCAGGTAAGTATTTCATAATAAAAACATCCAGATAAATCCTTGGTGTGTGTGACCTCTGACCCCTATTTTAAAATGTGTCTGATTTTTATATATGAGCCCATCACCGCATCCAAACGATGGCAAACAGAGCCCCCGGGGGGCCGTACGAAGGGCAGGGCGCCACCCAACGGACAGACCGGAGGCACGGGCTAGTTAGGTGTTGGGGGTTAAGGTTAGGGTTAGGGTTAGGGAAAGGGGTAGGGCTAGGCACTGTCCGTCAACAATCTGCCCAGTGACACCCCACCAGACGCACACCCCCCAGGGACCCCGAAAGAACACCGCCAGACGCGGTGTCAGACACATTGACCTAATCAAGTATGTTTCATGCGACGCGTTTCGGTCTTCTGGACCTCTTCAGGCATGACTTGAATCACGCAGGATGTTCACCATCTTTTTACTGCGAACCTTTTGTCTACCGGGACACTTCTAATTCCACTAGTAGATGGGGCACTACTAATCCCCTAAGGCTAAAATATCTCGGCTTTTGTCACTCTTCTCAACAGCGTGATGTCCCCTCATCAACAACTGGAGCTCAAATGAGCCGGCAAGGCAGGAGGAGGATTTATGTGATTGAGTTCTGCAGGGGGCGGGGCTATCGCTCACAGCTGCAGTCATTTAGTAACTCCACAATCACCAAGGTAAGTATCTGGTGTTCACAAAGCACGCCAAAGAATAAAAGTAAGTATAATCACTGCACACACATAAACACTGCAAACAAATCCAGGTAAGTATTTCATAATAAAAACATCCAGATAAATCCTTGGTGTGTGTGACCTCTGACCCCTATTTTAAAATGTGTCTGATTTTTATATATGAGCCCATCACCGCATCCAAACGATGGCAAACAGAGCCCCCGGGGGGCCGTACGAAGGGCAGGGCGCCACCCAACGGACAGACCGGAGGCACGGGCTAGTTAGGTGTTGGGGGTTAAGGTTAGGGTTAGGGTTAGGGAAAGGGGTAGGGCTAGGCACTGTCCGTCAACAATCTGCCCAGTGACACCCCACCAGACGCACACCCCCCAGGGACCCCGAAAGAACACCGCCAGACGCGGTGTCAGACACATTGACCTAATCAAGTATGTTTCATGCGACGCGTTTCGGTCTTCTGGACCTCTTCAGGCATGACTTGAATCACGCAGGATGTTCACCATCTTTTTACTGCGAACCTTTTGTCTACCGGGACACTTCTAATTCCACTAGTAGATGGGGCACTACTAATCCCCTAAGGCTAAAATATCTCGGCTTTTGTCACTCTTCTCAACAGCGTGATGTCCCCTCATCAACAACTGGAGCTCAAATGAGCCGGCAAGGCAGGAGGAGGATTTATGTGATTGAGTTCTGCAGGGGGCGGGGCTATCGCTCACAGCTGCAGTCATTTAGTAACTCCACAATCACCAAGGTAAGTATCTGGTGTTCACAAAGCACGCCAAAGAATAAAAGTAAGTATAATCACTGCACACACATAAACACTGCAAACAAATCCAGGTAAGTATTTCATAATAAAAACATCCAGATAAATCCTTGGTGTGTGTGACCTCTGACCCCTATTTTAAAATGTGTCTGATTTTTATATATGAGCCCATCACCGCATCCAAACGATGGCAAACAGAGCCCCCGGGGGGCCGTACGAAGGGCAGGGCGCCACCCAACGGACAGACCGGAGGCACGGGCTAGTTAGGTGTTGGGGGTTAAGGTTAGGGTTAGGGTTAGGGAAAGGGGTAGGGCTAGGCACTGTCCGTCAACAATCTGCCCAGTGACACCCCACCAGACGCACACCCCCCAGGGACCCCGAAAGAACACCGCCAGACGCGGTGTCAGACACATTGACCTAATCAAGTATGTTTCATGCGACGCGTTTCGGTCTTCTGGACCTCTTCAGGCATGACTTGAATCACGCAGGATGTTCACCATCTTTTTACTGCGAACCTTTTGTCTACCGGGACACTTCTAATTCCACTAGTAGATGGGGCACTACTAATCCCCTAAGGCTAAAATATCTCGGCTTTTGTCACTCTTCTCAACAGCGTGATGTCCCCTCATCAACAACTGGAGCTCAAATGAGCCGGCAAGGCAGGAGGAGGATTTATGTGATTGAGTTCTGCAGGGGGCGGGGCTATCGCTCACAGCTGCAGTCATTTAGTAACTCCACAATCACCAAGGTAAGTATCTGGTGTTCACAAAGCACGCCAAAGAATAAAAGTAAGTATAATCACTGCACACACATAAACACTGCAAACAAATCCAGGTAAGTATTTCATAATAAAAACATCCAGATAAATCCTTGGTGTGTGTGACCTCTGACCCCTATTTTAAAATGTGTCTGATTTTTATATATGAGCCCATCACCGCATCCAAACGATGGCAAACAGAGCCCCCGGGGGGCCGTACGAAGGGCAGGGCGCCACCCAACGGACAGACCGGAGGCACGGGCTAGTTAGGTGTTGGGGGTTAAGGTTAGGGTTAGGGTTAGGGAAAGGGGTAGGGCTAGGCACTGTCCGTCAACAATCTGCCCAGTGACACCCCACCAGACGCACACCCCCCAGGGACCCCGAAAGAACACCGCCAGACGCGGTGTCAGACACATTGACCTAATCAAGTATGTTTCATGCGACGCGTTTCGGTCTTCTGGACCTCTTCAGGCATGACTTGAATCACGCAGGATGTTCACCATCTTTTTACTGCGAACCTTTTGTCTACCGGGACACTTCTAATTCCACTAGTAGATGGGGCACTACTAATCCCCTAAGGCTAAAATATCTCGGCTTTTGTCACTCTTCTCAACAGCGTGATGTCCCCTCATCAACAACTGGAGCTCAAATGAGCCGGCAAGGCAGGAGGAGGATTTATGTGATTGAGTTCTGCAGGGGGCGGGGCTATCGCTCACAGCTGCAGTCATTTAGTAACTCCACAATCACCAAGGTAAGTATCTGGTGTTCACAAAGCACGCCAAAGAATAAAAGTAAGTATAATCACTGCACACACATAAACACTGCAAACAAATCCAGGTAAGTATTTCATAATAAAAACATCCAGATAAATCCTTGGTGTGTGTGACCTCTGACCCCTATTTTAAAATGTGTCTGATTTTTATATATGAGCCCATCACCGCATCCAAACGATGGCAAACAGAGCCCCCGGGGGGCCGTACGAAGGGCAGGGCGCCACCCAACGGACAGACCGGAGGCACGGGCTAGTTAGGTGTTGGGGGTTAAGGTTAGGGTTAGGGTTAGGGAAAGGGGTAGGGCTAGGCACTGTCCGTCAACAATCTGCCCAGTGACACCCCACCAGACGCACACCCCCCAGGGACCCCGAAAGAACACCGCCAGACGCGGTGTCAGACACATTGACCTAATCAAGTATGTTTCATGCGACGCGTTTCGGTCTTCTGGACCTCTTCAGGCATGACTTGAATCACGCAGGATGTTCACCATCTTTTTACTGCGAACCTTTTGTCTACCGGGACACTTCTAATTCCACTAGTAGATGGGGCACTACTAATCCCCTAAGGCTAAAATATCTCGGCTTTTGTCACTCTTCTCAACAGCGTGATGTCCCCTCATCAACAACTGGAGCTCAAATGAGCCGGCAAGGCAGGAGGAGGATTTATGTGATTGAGTTCTGCAGGGGGCGGGGCTATCGCTCACAGCTGCAGTCATTTAGTAACTCCACAATCACCAAGGTAAGTATCTGGTGTTCACAAAGCACGCCAAAGAATAAAAGTAAGTATAATCACTGCACACACATAAACACTGCAAACAAATCCAGGTAAGTATTTCATAATAAAAACATCCAGATAAATCCTTGGTGTGTGTGACCTCTGACCCCTATTTTAAAATGTGTCTGATTTTTATATATGAGCCCATCACCGCATCCAAACGATGGCAAACAGAGCCCCCGGGGGGCCGTACGAAGGGCAGGGCGCCACCCAACGGACAGACCGGAGGCACGGGCTAGTTAGGTGTTGGGGGTTAAGGTTAGGGTTAGGGTTAGGGAAAGGGGTAGGGCTAGGCACTGTCCGTCAACAATCTGCCCAGTGACACCCCACCAGACGCACACCCCCCAGGGACCCCGAAAGAACACCGCCAGACGCGGTGTCAGACACATTGACCTAATCAAGTATGTTTCATGCGACGCGTTTCGGTCTTCTGGACCTCTTCAGGCATGACTTGAATCACGCAGGATGTTCACCATCTTTTTACTGCGAACCTTTTGTCTACCGGGACACTTCTAATTCCACTAGTAGATGGGGCACTACTAATCCCCTAAGGCTAAAATATCTCGGCTTTTGTCACTCTTCTCAACAGCGTGATGTCCCCTCATCAACAACTGGAGCTCAAATGAGCCGGCAAGGCAGGAGGAGGATTTATGTGATTGAGTTCTGCAGGGGGCGGGGCTATCGCTCACAGCTGCAGTCATTTAGTAACTCCACAATCACCAAGGTAAGTATCTGGTGTTCACAAAGCACGCCAAAGAATAAAAGTAAGTATAATCACTGCACACACATAAACACTGCAAACAAATCCAGGTAAGTATTTCATAATAAAAACATCCAGATAAATCCTTGGTGTGTGTGACCTCTGACCCCTATTTTAAAATGTGTCTGATTTTTATATATGAGCCCATCACCGCATCCAAACGATGGCAAACAGAGCCCCCGGGGGGCCGTACGAAGGGCAGGGCGCCACCCAACGGACAGACCGGAGGCACGGGCTAGTTAGGTGTTGGGGGTTAAGGTTAGGGTTAGGGTTAGGGAAAGGGGTAGGGCTAGGCACTGTCCGTCAACAATCTGCCCAGTGACACCCCACCAGACGCACACCCCCCAGGGACCCCGAAAGAACACCGCCAGACGCGGTGTCAGACACATTGACCTAATCAAGTATGTTTCATGCGACGCGTTTCGGTCTTCTGGACCTCTTCAGGCATGACTTGAATCACGCAGGATGTTCACCATCTTTTTACTGCGAACCTTTTGTCTACCGGGACACTTCTAATTCCACTAGTAGATGGGGCACTACTAATCCCCTAAGGCTAAAATATCTCGGCTTTTGTCACTCTTCTCAACAGCGTGATGTCCCCTCATCAACAACTGGAGCTCAAATGAGCCGGCAAGGCAGGAGGAGGATTTATGTGATTGAGTTCTGCAGGGGGCGGGGCTATCGCTCACAGCTGCAGTCATTTAGTAACTCCACAATCACCAAGGTAAGTATCTGGTGTTCACAAAGCACGCCAAAGAATAAAAGTAAGTATAATCACTGCACACACATAAACACTGCAAACAAATCCAGGTAAGTATTTCATAATAAAAACATCCAGATAAATCCTTGGTGTGTGTGACCTCTGACCCCTATTTTAAAATGTGTCTGATTTTTATATATGAGCCCATCACCGCATCCAAACGATGGCAAACAGAGCCCCCGGGGGGCCGTACGAAGGGCAGGGCGCCACCCAACGGACAGACCGGAGGCACGGGCTAGTTAGGTGTTGGGGGTTAAGGTTAGGGTTAGGGTTAGGGAAAGGGGTAGGGCTAGGCACTGTCCGTCAACAATCTGCCCAGTGACACCCCACCAGACGCACACCCCCCAGGGACCCCGAAAGAACACCGCCAGACGCGGTGTCAGACACATTGACCTAATCAAGTATGTTTCATGCGACGCGTTTCGGTCTTCTGGACCTCTTCAGGCATGACTTGAATCACGCAGGATGTTCACCATCTTTTTACTGCGAACCTTTTGTCTACCGGGACACTTCTAATTCCACTAGTAGATGGGGCACTACTAATCCCCTAAGGCTAAAATATCTCGGCTTTTGTCACTCTTCTCAACAGCGTGATGTCCCCTCATCAACAACTGGAGCTCAAATGAGCCGGCAAGGCAGGAGGAGGATTTATGTGATTGAGTTCTGCAGGGGGCGGGGCTATCGCTCACAGCTGCAGTCATTTAGTAACTCCACAATCACCAAGGTAAGTATCTGGTGTTCACAAAGCACGCCAAAGAATAAAAGTAAGTATAATCACTGCACACACATAAACACTGCAAACAAATCCAGGTAAGTATTTCATAATAAAAACATCCAGATAAATCCTTGGTGTGTGTGACCTCTGACCCCTATTTTAAAATGTGTCTGATTTTTATATATGAGCCCATCACCGCATCCAAACGATGGCAAACAGAGCCCCCGGGGGGCCGTACGAAGGGCAGGGCGCCACCCAACGGACAGACCGGAGGCACGGGCTAGTTAGGTGTTGGGGGTTAAGGTTAGGGTTAGGGTTAGGGAAAGGGGTAGGGCTAGGCACTGTCCGTCAACAATCTGCCCAGTGACACCCCACCAGACGCACACCCCCCAGGGACCCCGAAAGAACACCGCCAGACGCGGTGTCAGACACATTGACCTAATCAAGTATGTTTCATGCGACGCGTTTCGGTCTTCTGGACCTCTTCAGGCATGACTTGAATCACGCAGGATGTTCACCATCTTTTTACTGCGAACCTTTTGTCTACCGGGACACTTCTAATTCCACTAGTAGATGGGGCACTACTAATCCCCTAAGGCTAAAATATCTCGGCTTTTGTCACTCTTCTCAACAGCGTGATGTCCCCTCATCAACAACTGGAGCTCAAATGAGCCGGCAAGGCAGGAGGAGGATTTATGTGATTGAGTTCTGCAGGGGGCGGGGCTATCGCTCACAGCTGCAGTCATTTAGTAACTCCACAATCACCAAGGTAAGTATCTGGTGTTCACAAAGCACGCCAAAGAATAAAAGTAAGTATAATCACTGCACACACATAAACACTGCAAACAAATCCAGGTAAGTATTTCATAATAAAAACATCCAGATAAATCCTTGGTGTGTGTGACCTCTGACCCCTATTTTAAAATGTGTCTGATTTTTATATATGAGCCCATCACCGCATCCAAACGATGGCAAACAGAGCCCCCGGGGGGCCGTACGAAGGGCAGGGCGCCACCCAACGGACAGACCGGAGGCACGGGCTAGTTAGGTGTTGGGGGTTAAGGTTAGGGTTAGGGTTAGGGAAAGGGGTAGGGCTAGGCACTGTCCGTCAACAATCTGCCCAGTGACACCCCACCAGACGCACACCCCCCAGGGACCCCGAAAGAACACCGCCAGACGCGGTGTCAGACACATTGACCTAATCAAGTATGTTTCATGCGACGCGTTTCGGTCTTCTGGACCTCTTCAGGCATGACTTGAATCACGCAGGATGTTCACCATCTTTTTACTGCGAACCTTTTGTCTACCGGGACACTTCTAATTCCACTAGTAGATGGGGCACTACTAATCCCCTAAGGCTAAAATATCTCGGCTTTTGTCACTCTTCTCAACAGCGTGATGTCCCCTCATCAACAACTGGAGCTCAAATGAGCCGGCAAGGCAGGAGGAGGATTTATGTGATTGAGTTCTGCAGGGGGCGGGGCTATCGCTCACAGCTGCAGTCATTTAGTAACTCCACAATCACCAAGGTAAGTATCTGGTGTTCACAAAGCACGCCAAAGAATAAAAGTAAGTATAATCACTGCACACACATAAACACTGCAAACAAATCCAGGTAAGTATTTCATAATAAAAACATCCAGATAAATCCTTGGTGTGTGTGACCTCTGACCCCTATTTTAAAATGTGTCTGATTTTTATATATGAGCCCATCACCGCATCCAAACGATGGCAAACAGAGCCCCCGGGGGGCCGTACGAAGGGCAGGGCGCCACCCAACGGACAGACCGGAGGCACGGGCTAGTTAGGTGTTGGGGGTTAAGGTTAGGGTTAGGGTTAGGGAAAGGGGTAGGGCTAGGCACTGTCCGTCAACAATCTGCCCAGTGACACCCCACCAGACGCACACCCCCCAGGGACCCCGAAAGAACACCGCCAGACGCGGTGTCAGACACATTGACCTAATCAAGTATGTTTCATGCGACGCGTTTCGGTCTTCTGGACCTCTTCAGGCATGACTTGAATCACGCAGGATGTTCACCATCTTTTTACTGCGAACCTTTTGTCTACCGGGACACTTCTAATTCCACTAGTAGATGGGGCACTACTAATCCCCTAAGGCTAAAATATCTCGGCTTTTGTCACTCTTCTCAACAGCGTGATGTCCCCTCATCAACAACTGGAGCTCAAATGAGCCGGCAAGGCAGGAGGAGGATTTATGTGATTGAGTTCTGCAGGGGGCGGGGCTATCGCTCACAGCTGCAGTCATTTAGTAACTCCACAATCACCAAGGTAAGTATCTGGTGTTCACAAAGCACGCCAAAGAATAAAAGTAAGTATAATCACTGCACACACATAAACACTGCAAACAAATCCAGGTAAGTATTTCATAATAAAAACATCCAGATAAATCCTTGGTGTGTGTGACCTCTGACCCCTATTTTAAAATGTGTCTGATTTTTATATATGAGCCCATCACCGCATCCAAACGATGGCAAACAGAGCCCCCGGGGGGCCGTACGAAGGGCAGGGCGCCACCCAACGGACAGACCGGAGGCACGGGCTAGTTAGGTGTTGGGGGTTAAGGTTAGGGTTAGGGTTAGGGAAAGGGGTAGGGCTAGGCACTGTCCGTCAACAATCTGCCCAGTGACACCCCACCAGACGCACACCCCCCAGGGACCCCGAAAGAACACCGCCAGACGCGGTGTCAGACACATTGACCTAATCAAGTATGTTTCATGCGACGCGTTTCGGTCTTCTGGACCTCTTCAGGCATGACTTGAATCACGCAGGATGTTCACCATCTTTTTACTGCGAACCTTTTGTCTACCGGGACACTTCTAATTCCACTAGTAGATGGGGCACTACTAATCCCCTAAGGCTAAAATATCTCGGCTTTTGTCACTCTTCTCAACAGCGTGATGTCCCCTCATCAACAACTGGAGCTCAAATGAGCCGGCAAGGCAGGAGGAGGATTTATGTGATTGAGTTCTGCAGGGGGCGGGGCTATCGCTCACAGCTGCAGTCATTTAGTAACTCCACAATCACCAAGGTAAGTATCTGGTGTTCACAAAGCACGCCAAAGAATAAAAGTAAGTATAATCACTGCACACACATAAACACTGCAAACAAATCCAGGTAAGTATTTCATAATAAAAACATCCAGATAAATCCTTGGTGTGTGTGACCTCTGACCCCTATTTTAAAATGTGTCTGATTTTTATATATGAGCCCATCACCGCATCCAAACGATGGCAAACAGAGCCCCCGGGGGGCCGTACGAAGGGCAGGGCGCCACCCAACGGACAGACCGGAGGCACGGGCTAGTTAGGTGTTGGGGGTTAAGGTTAGGGTTAGGGTTAGGGAAAGGGGTAGGGCTAGGCACTGTCCGTCAACAATCTGCCCAGTGACACCCCACCAGACGCACACCCCCCAGGGACCCCGAAAGAACACCGCCAGACGCGGTGTCAGACACATTGACCTAATCAAGTATGTTTCATGCGACGCGTTTCGGTCTTCTGGACCTCTTCAGGCATGACTTGAATCACGCAGGATGTTCACCATCTTTTTACTGCGAACCTTTTGTCTACCGGGACACTTCTAATTCCACTAGTAGATGGGGCACTACTAATCCCCTAAGGCTAAAATATCTCGGCTTTTGTCACTCTTCTCAACAGCGTGATGTCCCCTCATCAACAACTGGAGCTCAAATGAGCCGGCAAGGCAGGAGGAGGATTTATGTGATTGAGTTCTGCAGGGGGCGGGGCTATCGCTCACAGCTGCAGTCATTTAGTAACTCCACAATCACCAAGGTAAGTATCTGGTGTTCACAAAGCACGCCAAAGAATAAAAGTAAGTATAATCACTGCACACACATAAACACTGCAAACAAATCCAGGTAAGTATTTCATAATAAAAACATCCAGATAAATCCTTGGTGTGTGTGACCTCTGACCCCTATTTTAAAATGTGTCTGATTTTTATATATGAGCCCATCACCGCATCCAAACGATGGCAAACAGAGCCCCCGGGGGGCCGTACGAAGGGCAGGGCGCCACCCAACGGACAGACCGGAGGCACGGGCTAGTTAGGTGTTGGGGGTTAAGGTTAGGGTTAGGGTTAGGGAAAGGGGTAGGGCTAGGCACTGTCCGTCAACAATCTGCCCAGTGACACCCCACCAGACGCACACCCCCCAGGGACCCCGAAAGAACACCGCCAGACGCGGTGTCAGACACATTGACCTAATCAAGTATGTTTCATGCGACGCGTTTCGGTCTTCTGGACCTCTTCAGGCATGACTTGAATCACGCAGGATGTTCACCATCTTTTTACTGCGAACCTTTTGTCTACCGGGACACTTCTAATTCCACTAGTAGATGGGGCACTACTAATCCCCTAAGGCTAAAATATCTCGGCTTTTGTCACTCTTCTCAACAGCGTGATGTCCCCTCATCAACAACTGGAGCTCAAATGAGCCGGCAAGGCAGGAGGAGGATTTATGTGATTGAGTTCTGCAGGGGGCGGGGCTATCGCTCACAGCTGCAGTCATTTAGTAACTCCACAATCACCAAGGTAAGTATCTGGTGTTCACAAAGCACGCCAAAGAATAAAAGTAAGTATAATCACTGCACACACATAAACACTGCAAACAAATCCAGGTAAGTATTTCATAATAAAAACATCCAGATAAATCCTTGGTGTGTGTGACCTCTGACCCCTATTTTAAAATGTGTCTGATTTTTATATATGAGCCCATCACCGCATCCAAACGATGGCAAACAGAGCCCCCGGGGGGCCGTACGAAGGGCAGGGCGCCACCCAACGGACAGACCGGAGGCACGGGCTAGTTAGGTGTTGGGGGTTAAGGTTAGGGTTAGGGTTAGGGAAAGGGGTAGGGCTAGGCACTGTCCGTCAACAATCTGCCCAGTGACACCCCACCAGACGCACACCCCCCAGGGACCCCGAAAGAACACCGCCAGACGCGGTGTCAGACACATTGACCTAATCAAGTATGTTTCATGCGACGCGTTTCGGTCTTCTGGACCTCTTCAGGCATGACTTGAATCACGCAGGATGTTCACCATCTTTTTACTGCGAACCTTTTGTCTACCGGGACACTTCTAATTCCACTAGTAGATGGGGCACTACTAATCCCCTAAGGCTAAAATATCTCGGCTTTTGTCACTCTTCTCAACAGCGTGATGTCCCCTCATCAACAACTGGAGCTCAAATGAGCCGGCAAGGCAGGAGGAGGATTTATGTGATTGAGTTCTGCAGGGGGCGGGGCTATCGCTCACAGCTGCAGTCATTTAGTAACTCCACAATCACCAAGGTAAGTATCTGGTGTTCACAAAGCACGCCAAAGAATAAAAGTAAGTATAATCACTGCACACACATAAACACTGCAAACAAATCCAGGTAAGTATTTCATAATAAAAACATCCAGATAAATCCTTGGTGTGTGTGACCTCTGACCCCTATTTTAAAATGTGTCTGATTTTTATATATGAGCCCATCACCGCATCCAAACGATGGCAAACAGAGCCCCCGGGGGGCCGTACGAAGGGCAGGGCGCCACCCAACGGACAGACCGGAGGCACGGGCTAGTTAGGTGTTGGGGGTTAAGGTTAGGGTTAGGGTTAGGGAAAGGGGTAGGGCTAGGCACTGTCCGTCAACAATCTGCCCAGTGACACCCCACCAGACGCACACCCCCCAGGGACCCCGAAAGAACACCGCCAGACGCGGTGTCAGACACATTGACCTAATCAAGTATGTTTCATGCGACGCGTTTCGGTCTTCTGGACCTCTTCAGGCATGACTTGAATCACGCAGGATGTTCACCATCTTTTTACTGCGAACCTTTTGTCTACCGGGACACTTCTAATTCCACTAGTAGATGGGGCACTACTAATCCCCTAAGGCTAAAATATCTCGGCTTTTGTCACTCTTCTCAACAGCGTGATGTCCCCTCATCAACAACTGGAGCTCAAATGAGCCGGCAAGGCAGGAGGAGGATTTATGTGATTGAGTTCTGCAGGGGGCGGGGCTATCGCTCACAGCTGCAGTCATTTAGTAACTCCACAATCACCAAGGTAAGTATCTGGTGTTCACAAAGCACGCCAAAGAATAAAAGTAAGTATAATCACTGCACACACATAAACACTGCAAACAAATCCAGGTAAGTATTTCATAATAAAAACATCCAGATAAATCCTTGGTGTGTGTGACCTCTGACCCCTATTTTAAAATGTGTCTGATTTTTATATATGAGCCCATCACCGCATCCAAACGATGGCAAACAGAGCCCCCGGGGGGCCGTACGAAGGGCAGGGCGCCACCCAACGGACAGACCGGAGGCACGGGCTAGTTAGGTGTTGGGGGTTAAGGTTAGGGTTAGGGTTAGGGAAAGGGGTAGGGCTAGGCACTGTCCGTCAACAATCTGCCCAGTGACACCCCACCAGACGCACACCCCCCAGGGACCCCGAAAGAACACCGCCAGACGCGGTGTCAGACACATTGACCTAATCAAGTATGTTTCATGCGACGCGTTTCGGTCTTCTGGACCTCTTCAGGCATGACTTGAATCACGCAGGATGTTCACCATCTTTTTACTGCGAACCTTTTGTCTACCGGGACACTTCTAATTCCACTAGTAGATGGGGCACTACTAATCCCCTAAGGCTAAAATATCTCGGCTTTTGTCACTCTTCTCAACAGCGTGATGTCCCCTCATCAACAACTGGAGCTCAAATGAGCCGGCAAGGCAGGAGGAGGATTTATGTGATTGAGTTCTGCAGGGGGCGGGGCTATCGCTCACAGCTGCAGTCATTTAGTAACTCCACAATCACCAAGGTAAGTATCTGGTGTTCACAAAGCACGCCAAAGAATAAAAGTAAGTATAATCACTGCACACACATAAACACTGCAAACAAATCCAGGTAAGTATTTCATAATAAAAACATCCAGATAAATCCTTGGTGTGTGTGACCTCTGACCCCTATTTTAAAATGTGTCTGATTTTTATATATGAGCCCATCACCGCATCCAAACGATGGCAAACAGAGCCCCCGGGGGGCCGTACGAAGGGCAGGGCGCCACCCAACGGACAGACCGGAGGCACGGGCTAGTTAGGTGTTGGGGGTTAAGGTTAGGGTTAGGGTTAGGGAAAGGGGTAGGGCTAGGCACTGTCCGTCAACAATCTGCCCAGTGACACCCCACCAGACGCACACCCCCCAGGGACCCCGAAAGAACACCGCCAGACGCGGTGTCAGACACATTGACCTAATCAAGTATGTTTCATGCGACGCGTTTCGGTCTTCTGGACCTCTTCAGGCATGACTTGAATCACGCAGGATGTTCACCATCTTTTTACTGCGAACCTTTTGTCTACCGGGACACTTCTAATTCCACTAGTAGATGGGGCACTACTAATCCCCTAAGGCTAAAATATCTCGGCTTTTGTCACTCTTCTCAACAGCGTGATGTCCCCTCATCAACAACTGGAGCTCAAATGAGCCGGCAAGGCAGGAGGAGGATTTATGTGATTGAGTTCTGCAGGGGGCGGGGCTATCGCTCACAGCTGCAGTCATTTAGTAACTCCACAATCACCAAGGTAAGTATCTGGTGTTCACAAAGCACGCCAAAGAATAAAAGTAAGTATAATCACTGCACACACATAAACACTGCAAACAAATCCAGGTAAGTATTTCATAATAAAAACATCCAGATAAATCCTTGGTGTGTGTGACCTCTGACCCCTATTTTAAAATGTGTCTGATTTTTATATATGAGCCCATCACCGCATCCAAACGATGGCAAACAGAGCCCCCGGGGGGCCGTACGAAGGGCAGGGCGCCACCCAACGGACAGACCGGAGGCACGGGCTAGTTAGGTGTTGGGGGTTAAGGTTAGGGTTAGGGTTAGGGAAAGGGGTAGGGCTAGGCACTGTCCGTCAACAATCTGCCCAGTGACACCCCACCAGACGCACACCCCCCAGGGACCCCGAAAGAACACCGCCAGACGCGGTGTCAGACACATTGACCTAATCAAGTATGTTTCATGCGACGCGTTTCGGTCTTCTGGACCTCTTCAGGCATGACTTGAATCACGCAGGATGTTCACCATCTTTTTACTGCGAACCTTTTGTCTACCGGGACACTTCTAATTCCACTAGTAGATGGGGCACTACTAATCCCCTAAGGCTAAAATATCTCGGCTTTTGTCACTCTTCTCAACAGCGTGATGTCCCCTCATCAACAACTGGAGCTCAAATGAGCCGGCAAGGCAGGAGGAGGATTTATGTGATTGAGTTCTGCAGGGGGCGGGGCTATCGCTCACAGCTGCAGTCATTTAGTAACTCCACAATCACCAAGGTAAGTATCTGGTGTTCACAAAGCACGCCAAAGAATAAAAGTAAGTATAATCACTGCACACACATAAACACTGCAAACAAATCCAGGTAAGTATTTCATAATAAAAACATCCAGATAAATCCTTGGTGTGTGTGACCTCTGACCCCTATTTTAAAATGTGTCTGATTTTTATATATGAGCCCATCACCGCATCCAAACGATGGCAAACAGAGCCCCCGGGGGGCCGTACGAAGGGCAGGGCGCCACCCAACGGACAGACCGGAGGCACGGGCTAGTTAGGTGTTGGGGGTTAAGGTTAGGGTTAGGGTTAGGGAAAGGGGTAGGGCTAGGCACTGTCCGTCAACAATCTGCCCAGTGACACCCCACCAGACGCACACCCCCCAGGGACCCCGAAAGAACACCGCCAGACGCGGTGTCAGACACATTGACCTAATCAAGTATGTTTCATGCGACGCGTTTCGGTCTTCTGGACCTCTTCAGGCATGACTTGAATCACGCAGGATGTTCACCATCTTTTTACTGCGAACCTTTTGTCTACCGGGACACTTCTAATTCCACTAGTAGATGGGGCACTACTAATCCCCTAAGGCTAAAATATCTCGGCTTTTGTCACTCTTCTCAACAGCGTGATGTCCCCTCATCAACAACTGGAGCTCAAATGAGCCGGCAAGGCAGGAGGAGGATTTATGTGATTGAGTTCTGCAGGGGGCGGGGCTATCGCTCACAGCTGCAGTCATTTAGTAACTCCACAATCACCAAGGTAAGTATCTGGTGTTCACAAAGCACGCCAAAGAATAAAAGTAAGTATAATCACTGCACACACATAAACACTGCAAACAAATCCAGGTAAGTATTTCATAATAAAAACATCCAGATAAATCCTTGGTGTGTGTGACCTCTGACCCCTATTTTAAAATGTGTCTGATTTTTATATATGAGCCCATCACCGCATCCAAACGATGGCAAACAGAGCCCCCGGGGGGCCGTACGAAGGGCAGGGCGCCACCCAACGGACAGACCGGAGGCACGGGCTAGTTAGGTGTTGGGGGTTAAGGTTAGGGTTAGGGTTAGGGAAAGGGGTAGGGCTAGGCACTGTCCGTCAACAATCTGCCCAGTGACACCCCACCAGACGCACACCCCCCAGGGACCCCGAAAGAACACCGCCAGACGCGGTGTCAGACACATTGACCTAATCAAGTATGTTTCATGCGACGCGTTTCGGTCTTCTGGACCTCTTCAGGCATGACTTGAATCACGCAGGATGTTCACCATCTTTTTACTGCGAACCTTTTGTCTACCGGGACACTTCTAATTCCACTAGTAGATGGGGCACTACTAATCCCCTAAGGCTAAAATATCTCGGCTTTTGTCACTCTTCTCAACAGCGTGATGTCCCCTCATCAACAACTGGAGCTCAAATGAGCCGGCAAGGCAGGAGGAGGATTTATGTGATTGAGTTCTGCAGGGGGCGGGGCTATCGCTCACAGCTGCAGTCATTTAGTAACTCCACAATCACCAAGGTAAGTATCTGGTGTTCACAAAGCACGCCAAAGAATAAAAGTAAGTATAATCACTGCACACACATAAACACTGCAAACAAATCCAGGTAAGTATTTCATAATAAAAACATCCAGATAAATCCTTGGTGTGTGTGACCTCTGACCCCTATTTTAAAATGTGTCTGATTTTTATATATGAGCCCATCACCGCATCCAAACGATGGCAAACAGAGCCCCCGGGGGGCCGTACGAAGGGCAGGGCGCCACCCAACGGACAGACCGGAGGCACGGGCTAGTTAGGTGTTGGGGGTTAAGGTTAGGGTTAGGGTTAGGGAAAGGGGTAGGGCTAGGCACTGTCCGTCAACAATCTGCCCAGTGACACCCCACCAGACGCACACCCCCCAGGGACCCCGAAAGAACACCGCCAGACGCGGTGTCAGACACATTGACCTAATCAAGTATGTTTCATGCGACGCGTTTCGGTCTTCTGGACCTCTTCAGGCATGACTTGAATCACGCAGGATGTTCACCATCTTTTTACTGCGAACCTTTTGTCTACCGGGACACTTCTAATTCCACTAGTAGATGGGGCACTACTAATCCCCTAAGGCTAAAATATCTCGGCTTTTGTCACTCTTCTCAACAGCGTGATGTCCCCTCATCAACAACTGGAGCTCAAATGAGCCGGCAAGGCAGGAGGAGGATTTATGTGATTGAGTTCTGCAGGGGGCGGGGCTATCGCTCACAGCTGCAGTCATTTAGTAACTCCACAATCACCAAGGTAAGTATCTGGTGTTCACAAAGCACGCCAAAGAATAAAAGTAAGTATAATCACTGCACACACATAAACACTGCAAACAAATCCAGGTAAGTATTTCATAATAAAAACATCCAGATAAATCCTTGGTGTGTGTGACCTCTGACCCCTATTTTAAAATGTGTCTGATTTTTATATATGAGCCCATCACCGCATCCAAACGATGGCAAACAGAGCCCCCGGGGGGCCGTACGAAGGGCAGGGCGCCACCCAACGGACAGACCGGAGGCACGGGCTAGTTAGGTGTTGGGGGTTAAGGTTAGGGTTAGGGTTAGGGAAAGGGGTAGGGCTAGGCACTGTCCGTCAACAATCTGCCCAGTGACACCCCACCAGACGCACACCCCCCAGGGACCCCGAAAGAACACCGCCAGACGCGGTGTCAGACACATTGACCTAATCAAGTATGTTTCATGCGACGCGTTTCGGTCTTCTGGACCTCTTCAGGCATGACTTGAATCACGCAGGATGTTCACCATCTTTTTACTGCGAACCTTTTGTCTACCGGGACACTTCTAATTCCACTAGTAGATGGGGCACTACTAATCCCCTAAGGCTAAAATATCTCGGCTTTTGTCACTCTTCTCAACAGCGTGATGTCCCCTCATCAACAACTGGAGCTCAAATGAGCCGGCAAGGCAGGAGGAGGATTTATGTGATTGAGTTCTGCAGGGGGCGGGGCTATCGCTCACAGCTGCAGTCATTTAGTAACTCCACAATCACCAAGGTAAGTATCTGGTGTTCACAAAGCACGCCAAAGAATAAAAGTAAGTATAATCACTGCACACACATAAACACTGCAAACAAATCCAGGTAAGTATTTCATAATAAAAACATCCAGATAAATCCTTGGTGTGTGTGACCTCTGACCCCTATTTTAAAATGTGTCTGATTTTTATATATGAGCCCATCACCGCATCCAAACGATGGCAAACAGAGCCCCCGGGGGGCCGTACGAAGGGCAGGGCGCCACCCAACGGACAGACCGGAGGCACGGGCTAGTTAGGTGTTGGGGGTTAAGGTTAGGGTTAGGGTTAGGGAAAGGGGTAGGGCTAGGCACTGTCCGTCAACAATCTGCCCAGTGACACCCCACCAGACGCACACCCCCCAGGGACCCCGAAAGAACACCGCCAGACGCGGTGTCAGACACATTGACCTAATCAAGTATGTTTCATGCGACGCGTTTCGGTCTTCTGGACCTCTTCAGGCATGACTTGAATCACGCAGGATGTTCACCATCTTTTTACTGCGAACCTTTTGTCTACCGGGACACTTCTAATTCCACTAGTAGATGGGGCACTACTAATCCCCTAAGGCTAAAATATCTCGGCTTTTGTCACTCTTCTCAACAGCGTGATGTCCCCTCATCAACAACTGGAGCTCAAATGAGCCGGCAAGGCAGGAGGAGGATTTATGTGATTGAGTTCTGCAGGGGGCGGGGCTATCGCTCACAGCTGCAGTCATTTAGTAACTCCACAATCACCAAGGTAAGTATCTGGTGTTCACAAAGCACGCCAAAGAATAAAAGTAAGTATAATCACTGCACACACATAAACACTGCAAACAAATCCAGGTAAGTATTTCATAATAAAAACATCCAGATAAATCCTTGGTGTGTGTGACCTCTGACCCCTATTTTAAAATGTGTCTGATTTTTATATATGAGCCCATCACCGCATCCAAACGATGGCAAACAGAGCCCCCGGGGGGCCGTACGAAGGGCAGGGCGCCACCCAACGGACAGACCGGAGGCACGGGCTAGTTAGGTGTTGGGGGTTAAGGTTAGGGTTAGGGTTAGGGAAAGGGGTAGGGCTAGGCACTGTCCGTCAACAATCTGCCCAGTGACACCCCACCAGACGCACACCCCCCAGGGACCCCGAAAGAACACCGCCAGACGCGGTGTCAGACACATTGACCTAATCAAGTATGTTTCATGCGACGCGTTTCGGTCTTCTGGACCTCTTCAGGCATGACTTGAATCACGCAGGATGTTCACCATCTTTTTACTGCGAACCTTTTGTCTACCGGGACACTTCTAATTCCACTAGTAGATGGGGCACTACTAATCCCCTAAGGCTAAAATATCTCGGCTTTTGTCACTCTTCTCAACAGCGTGATGTCCCCTCATCAACAACTGGAGCTCAAATGAGCCGGCAAGGCAGGAGGAGGATTTATGTGATTGAGTTCTGCAGGGGGCGGGGCTATCGCTCACAGCTGCAGTCATTTAGTAACTCCACAATCACCAAGGTAAGTATCTGGTGTTCACAAAGCACGCCAAAGAATAAAAGTAAGTATAATCACTGCACACACATAAACACTGCAAACAAATCCAGGTAAGTATTTCATAATAAAAACATCCAGATAAATCCTTGGTGTGTGTGACCTCTGACCCCTATTTTAAAATGTGTCTGATTTTTATATATGAGCCCATCACCGCATCCAAACGATGGCAAACAGAGCCCCCGGGGGGCCGTACGAAGGGCAGGGCGCCACCCAACGGACAGACCGGAGGCACGGGCTAGTTAGGTGTTGGGGGTTAAGGTTAGGGTTAGGGTTAGGGAAAGGGGTAGGGCTAGGCACTGTCCGTCAACAATCTGCCCAGTGACACCCCACCAGACGCACACCCCCCAGGGACCCCGAAAGAACACCGCCAGACGCGGTGTCAGACACATTGACCTAATCAAGTATGTTTCATGCGACGCGTTTCGGTCTTCTGGACCTCTTCAGGCATGACTTGAATCACGCAGGATGTTCACCATCTTTTTACTGCGAACCTTTTGTCTACCGGGACACTTCTAATTCCACTAGTAGATGGGGCACTACTAATCCCCTAAGGCTAAAATATCTCGGCTTTTGTCACTCTTCTCAACAGCGTGATGTCCCCTCATCAACAACTGGAGCTCAAATGAGCCGGCAAGGCAGGAGGAGGATTTATGTGATTGAGTTCTGCAGGGGGCGGGGCTATCGCTCACAGCTGCAGTCATTTAGTAACTCCACAATCACCAAGGTAAGTATCTGGTGTTCACAAAGCACGCCAAAGAATAAAAGTAAGTATAATCACTGCACACACATAAACACTGCAAACAAATCCAGGTAAGTATTTCATAATAAAAACATCCAGATAAATCCTTGGTGTGTGTGACCTCTGACCCCTATTTTAAAATGTGTCTGATTTTTATATATGAGCCCATCACCGCATCCAAACGATGGCAAACAGAGCCCCCGGGGGGCCGTACGAAGGGCAGGGCGCCACCCAACGGACAGACCGGAGGCACGGGCTAGTTAGGTGTTGGGGGTTAAGGTTAGGGTTAGGGTTAGGGAAAGGGGTAGGGCTAGGCACTGTCCGTCAACAATCTGCCCAGTGACACCCCACCAGACGCACACCCCCCAGGGACCCCGAAAGAACACCGCCAGACGCGGTGTCAGACACATTGACCTAATCAAGTATGTTTCATGCGACGCGTTTCGGTCTTCTGGACCTCTTCAGGCATGACTTGAATCACGCAGGATGTTCACCATCTTTTTACTGCGAACCTTTTGTCTACCGGGACACTTCTAATTCCACTAGTAGATGGGGCACTACTAATCCCCTAAGGCTAAAATATCTCGGCTTTTGTCACTCTTCTCAACAGCGTGATGTCCCCTCATCAACAACTGGAGCTCAAATGAGCCGGCAAGGCAGGAGGAGGATTTATGTGATTGAGTTCTGCAGGGGGCGGGGCTATCGCTCACAGCTGCAGTCATTTAGTAACTCCACAATCACCAAGGTAAGTATCTGGTGTTCACAAAGCACGCCAAAGAATAAAAGTAAGTATAATCACTGCACACACATAAACACTGCAAACAAATCCAGGTAAGTATTTCATAATAAAAACATCCAGATAAATCCTTGGTGTGTGTGACCTCTGACCCCTATTTTAAAATGTGTCTGATTTTTATATATGAGCCCATCACCGCATCCAAACGATGGCAAACAGAGCCCCCGGGGGGCCGTACGAAGGGCAGGGCGCCACCCAACGGACAGACCGGAGGCACGGGCTAGTTAGGTGTTGGGGGTTAAGGTTAGGGTTAGGGTTAGGGAAAGGGGTAGGGCTAGGCACTGTCCGTCAACAATCTGCCCAGTGACACCCCACCAGACGCACACCCCCCAGGGACCCCGAAAGAACACCGCCAGACGCGGTGTCAGACACATTGACCTAATCAAGTATGTTTCATGCGACGCGTTTCGGTCTTCTGGACCTCTTCAGGCATGACTTGAATCACGCAGGATGTTCACCATCTTTTTACTGCGAACCTTTTGTCTACCGGGACACTTCTAATTCCACTAGTAGATGGGGCACTACTAATCCCCTAAGGCTAAAATATCTCGGCTTTTGTCACTCTTCTCAACAGCGTGATGTCCCCTCATCAACAACTGGAGCTCAAATGAGCCGGCAAGGCAGGAGGAGGATTTATGTGATTGAGTTCTGCAGGGGGCGGGGCTATCGCTCACAGCTGCAGTCATTTAGTAACTCCACAATCACCAAGGTAAGTATCTGGTGTTCACAAAGCACGCCAAAGAATAAAAGTAAGTATAATCACTGCACACACATAAACACTGCAAACAAATCCAGGTAAGTATTTCATAATAAAAACATCCAGATAAATCCTTGGTGTGTGTGACCTCTGACCCCTATTTTAAAATGTGTCTGATTTTTATATATGAGCCCATCACCGCATCCAAACGATGGCAAACAGAGCCCCCGGGGGGCCGTACGAAGGGCAGGGCGCCACCCAACGGACAGACCGGAGGCACGGGCTAGTTAGGTGTTGGGGGTTAAGGTTAGGGTTAGGGTTAGGGAAAGGGGTAGGGCTAGGCACTGTCCGTCAACAATCTGCCCAGTGACACCCCACCAGACGCACACCCCCCAGGGACCCCGAAAGAACACCGCCAGACGCGGTGTCAGACACATTGACCTAATCAAGTATGTTTCATGCGACGCGTTTCGGTCTTCTGGACCTCTTCAGGCATGACTTGAATCACGCAGGATGTTCACCATCTTTTTACTGCGAACCTTTTGTCTACCGGGACACTTCTAATTCCACTAGTAGATGGGGCACTACTAATCCCCTAAGGCTAAAATATCTCGGCTTTTGTCACTCTTCTCAACAGCGTGATGTCCCCTCATCAACAACTGGAGCTCAAATGAGCCGGCAAGGCAGGAGGAGGATTTATGTGATTGAGTTCTGCAGGGGGCGGGGCTATCGCTCACAGCTGCAGTCATTTAGTAACTCCACAATCACCAAGGTAAGTATCTGGTGTTCACAAAGCACGCCAAAGAATAAAAGTAAGTATAATCACTGCACACACATAAACACTGCAAACAAATCCAGGTAAGTATTTCATAATAAAAACATCCAGATAAATCCTTGGTGTGTGTGACCTCTGACCCCTATTTTAAAATGTGTCTGATTTTTATATATGAGCCCATCACCGCATCCAAACGATGGCAAACAGAGCCCCCGGGGGGCCGTACGAAGGGCAGGGCGCCACCCAACGGACAGACCGGAGGCACGGGCTAGTTAGGTGTTGGGGGTTAAGGTTAGGGTTAGGGTTAGGGAAAGGGGTAGGGCTAGGCACTGTCCGTCAACAATCTGCCCAGTGACACCCCACCAGACGCACACCCCCCAGGGACCCCGAAAGAACACCGCCAGACGCGGTGTCAGACACATTGACCTAATCAAGTATGTTTCATGCGACGCGTTTCGGTCTTCTGGACCTCTTCAGGCATGACTTGAATCACGCAGGATGTTCACCATCTTTTTACTGCGAACCTTTTGTCTACCGGGACACTTCTAATTCCACTAGTAGATGGGGCACTACTAATCCCCTAAGGCTAAAATATCTCGGCTTTTGTCACTCTTCTCAACAGCGTGATGTCCCCTCATCAACAACTGGAGCTCAAATGAGCCGGCAAGGCAGGAGGAGGATTTATGTGATTGAGTTCTGCAGGGGGCGGGGCTATCGCTCACAGCTGCAGTCATTTAGTAACTCCACAATCACCAAGGTAAGTATCTGGTGTTCACAAAGCACGCCAAAGAATAAAAGTAAGTATAATCACTGCACACACATAAACACTGCAAACAAATCCAGGTAAGTATTTCATAATAAAAACATCCAGATAAATCCTTGGTGTGTGTGACCTCTGACCCCTATTTTAAAATGTGTCTGATTTTTATATATGAGCCCATCACCGCATCCAAACGATGGCAAACAGAGCCCCCGGGGGGCCGTACGAAGGGCAGGGCGCCACCCAACGGACAGACCGGAGGCACGGGCTAGTTAGGTGTTGGGGGTTAAGGTTAGGGTTAGGGTTAGGGAAAGGGGTAGGGCTAGGCACTGTCCGTCAACAATCTGCCCAGTGACACCCCACCAGACGCACACCCCCCAGGGACCCCGAAAGAACACCGCCAGACGCGGTGTCAGACACATTGACCTAATCAAGTATGTTTCATGCGACGCGTTTCGGTCTTCTGGACCTCTTCAGGCATGACTTGAATCACGCAGGATGTTCACCATCTTTTTACTGCGAACCTTTTGTCTACCGGGACACTTCTAATTCCACTAGTAGATGGGGCACTACTAATCCCCTAAGGCTAAAATATCTCGGCTTTTGTCACTCTTCTCAACAGCGTGATGTCCCCTCATCAACAACTGGAGCTCAAATGAGCCGGCAAGGCAGGAGGAGGATTTATGTGATTGAGTTCTGCAGGGGGCGGGGCTATCGCTCACAGCTGCAGTCATTTAGTAACTCCACAATCACCAAGGTAAGTATCTGGTGTTCACAAAGCACGCCAAAGAATAAAAGTAAGTATAATCACTGCACACACATAAACACTGCAAACAAATCCAGGTAAGTATTTCATAATAAAAACATCCAGATAAATCCTTGGTGTGTGTGACCTCTGACCCCTATTTTAAAATGTGTCTGATTTTTATATATGAGCCCATCACCGCATCCAAACGATGGCAAACAGAGCCCCCGGGGGGCCGTACGAAGGGCAGGGCGCCACCCAACGGACAGACCGGAGGCACGGGCTAGTTAGGTGTTGGGGGTTAAGGTTAGGGTTAGGGTTAGGGAAAGGGGTAGGGCTAGGCACTGTCCGTCAACAATCTGCCCAGTGACACCCCACCAGACGCACACCCCCCAGGGACCCCGAAAGAACACCGCCAGACGCGGTGTCAGACACATTGACCTAATCAAGTATGTTTCATGCGACGCGTTTCGGTCTTCTGGACCTCTTCAGGCATGACTTGAATCACGCAGGATGTTCACCATCTTTTTACTGCGAACCTTTTGTCTACCGGGACACTTCTAATTCCACTAGTAGATGGGGCACTACTAATCCCCTAAGGCTAAAATATCTCGGCTTTTGTCACTCTTCTCAACAGCGTGATGTCCCCTCATCAACAACTGGAGCTCAAATGAGCCGGCAAGGCAGGAGGAGGATTTATGTGATTGAGTTCTGCAGGGGGCGGGGCTATCGCTCACAGCTGCAGTCATTTAGTAACTCCACAATCACCAAGGTAAGTATCTGGTGTTCACAAAGCACGCCAAAGAATAAAAGTAAGTATAATCACTGCACACACATAAACACTGCAAACAAATCCAGGTAAGTATTTCATAATAAAAACATCCAGATAAATCCTTGGTGTGTGTGACCTCTGACCCCTATTTTAAAATGTGTCTGATTTTTATATATGAGCCCATCACCGCATCCAAACGATGGCAAACAGAGCCCCCGGGGGGCCGTACGAAGGGCAGGGCGCCACCCAACGGACAGACCGGAGGCACGGGCTAGTTAGGTGTTGGGGGTTAAGGTTAGGGTTAGGGTTAGGGAAAGGGGTAGGGCTAGGCACTGTCCGTCAACAATCTGCCCAGTGACACCCCACCAGACGCACACCCCCCAGGGACCCCGAAAGAACACCGCCAGACGCGGTGTCAGACACATTGACCTAATCAAGTATGTTTCATGCGACGCGTTTCGGTCTTCTGGACCTCTTCAGGCATGACTTGAATCACGCAGGATGTTCACCATCTTTTTACTGCGAACCTTTTGTCTACCGGGACACTTCTAATTCCACTAGTAGATGGGGCACTACTAATCCCCTAAGGCTAAAATATCTCGGCTTTTGTCACTCTTCTCAACAGCGTGATGTCCCCTCATCAACAACTGGAGCTCAAATGAGCCGGCAAGGCAGGAGGAGGATTTATGTGATTGAGTTCTGCAGGGGGCGGGGCTATCGCTCACAGCTGCAGTCATTTAGTAACTCCACAATCACCAAGGTAAGTATCTGGTGTTCACAAAGCACGCCAAAGAATAAAAGTAAGTATAATCACTGCACACACATAAACACTGCAAACAAATCCAGGTAAGTATTTCATAATAAAAACATCCAGATAAATCCTTGGTGTGTGTGACCTCTGACCCCTATTTTAAAATGTGTCTGATTTTTATATATGAGCCCATCACCGCATCCAAACGATGGCAAACAGAGCCCCCGGGGGGCCGTACGAAGGGCAGGGCGCCACCCAACGGACAGACCGGAGGCACGGGCTAGTTAGGTGTTGGGGGTTAAGGTTAGGGTTAGGGTTAGGGAAAGGGGTAGGGCTAGGCACTGTCCGTCAACAATCTGCCCAGTGACACCCCACCAGACGCACACCCCCCAGGGACCCCGAAAGAACACCGCCAGACGCGGTGTCAGACACATTGACCTAATCAAGTATGTTTCATGCGACGCGTTTCGGTCTTCTGGACCTCTTCAGGCATGACTTGAATCACGCAGGATGTTCACCATCTTTTTACTGCGAACCTTTTGTCTACCGGGACACTTCTAATTCCACTAGTAGATGGGGCACTACTAATCCCCTAAGGCTAAAATATCTCGGCTTTTGTCACTCTTCTCAACAGCGTGATGTCCCCTCATCAACAACTGGAGCTCAAATGAGCCGGCAAGGCAGGAGGAGGATTTATGTGATTGAGTTCTGCAGGGGGCGGGGCTATCGCTCACAGCTGCAGTCATTTAGTAACTCCACAATCACCAAGGTAAGTATCTGGTGTTCACAAAGCACGCCAAAGAATAAAAGTAAGTATAATCACTGCACACACATAAACACTGCAAACAAATCCAGGTAAGTATTTCATAATAAAAACATCCAGATAAATCCTTGGTGTGTGTGACCTCTGACCCCTATTTTAAAATGTGTCTGATTTTTATATATGAGCCCATCACCGCATCCAAACGATGGCAAACAGAGCCCCCGGGGGGCCGTACGAAGGGCAGGGCGCCACCCAACGGACAGACCGGAGGCACGGGCTAGTTAGGTGTTGGGGGTTAAGGTTAGGGTTAGGGTTAGGGAAAGGGGTAGGGCTAGGCACTGTCCGTCAACAATCTGCCCAGTGACACCCCACCAGACGCACACCCCCCAGGGACCCCGAAAGAACACCGCCAGACGCGGTGTCAGACACATTGACCTAATCAAGTATGTTTCATGCGACGCGTTTCGGTTAGGGTTAGGGTTAGGGTTAGGGTTAGGGTTAGGGTTAGGGTTAGGGTTAGGGTTAGGGTTAGGGTTAGGGTTAGGGTTAGGGTTAGGGTTAGGGTTAGGGTTAGGGTTAGGGTTAGGGTTAGGGTTAGGGTTAGGGTTAGGGTTAGGGTTAGGGTTAGGGTTAGGGTTAGGGTTAGGGTTAGGGTTAGGGTTAGGGTTAGGGTTAGGGTTAGGGTTAGGGTTAGGGTTAGGGTTAGGGTTAGGGTTAGGGTTAGGGTTAGGGTTAGGGTTAGGGTTAGGGTTAGGGTTAGGGTTAGGGTTAGGGTTAGGGTTAGGGTTAGGGTTAGGGTTAGGGTTAGGGTTAGGGTTAGGGTTAGGGTTAGGGTTAGGGTTAGGGTTAGGGTTAGGGTTAGGGTTAGGGTTAGGGTTAGGGTTAGGGTTAGGGTTAGGGTTAGGGTTAGGGTTAGGGTTAGGGTTAGGGTTAGGGTTAGGGTTAGGGTTAGGGTTAGGGTTAGGGTTAGGGTTAGGGTTAGGGTTAGGGTTAGGGTTAGGGTTAGGGTTAGGGTTAGGGTTAGGGTTAGGGTTAGGGTTAGGGTTAGGGTTAGGGTTAGGGTTAGGGTTAGGGTTAGGGTTAGGGTTAGGGTTAGGGTTAGGGTTAGGGTTAGGGTTAGGGTTAGGGTTAGGGTTAGGGTTAGGGTTAGGGTTAGGGTTAGGGTTAGGGTTAGGGTTAGGGTTAGGGTTAGGGTTAGGGTTAGGGTTAGGGTTAGGGTTAGGGTTAGGGTTAGGGTTAGGGTTAGGGTTAGGGTTAGGGTTAGGGTTAGGGTTAGGGTTAGGGTTAGGGTTAGGGTTAGGGTTAGGGTTAGGGTTAGGGTTAGGGTTAGGGTTAGGGTTAGGGTTAGGGTTAGGGTTAGGGTTAGGGTTAGGGTTAGGGTTAGGGTTAGGGTTAGGGTTAGGGTTAGGGTTAGGGTTAGGGTTAGGGTTAGGGTTAGGGTTAGGGTTAGGGTTAGGGTTAGGGTTAGGGTTAGGGTTAGGGTTAGGGTTAGGGTTAGGGTTAGGGTTAGGGTTAGGGTTAGGGTTAGGGTTAGGGTTAGGGTTAGGGTTAGGGTTAGGGTTAGGGTTAGGGTTAGGGTTAGGGTTAGGGTTAGGGTTAGGGTTAGGGTTAGGGTTAGGGTTAGGGTTAGGGTTAGGGTTAGGGTTAGGGTTAGGGTTAGGGTTAGGGTTAGGGTTAGGGTTAGGGTTAGGGTTAGGGTTAGGGTTAGGGTTAGGGTTAGGGTTAGGGTTAGGGTTAGGGTTAGGGTTAGGGTTAGGGTTAGGGTTAGGGTTAGGGTTAGGGTTAGGGTTAGGGTTAGGGTTAGGGTTAGGGTTAGGGTTAGGGTTAGGGTTAGGGTTAGGGTTAGGGTTAGGGTTAGGGTTAGGGTTAGGGTTAGGGTTAGGGTTAGGGTTAGGGTTAGGGTTAGGGTTAGGGTTAGGGTTAGGGTTAGGGTTAGGGTTAGGGTTAGGGTTAGGGTTAGGGTTAGGGTTAGGGTTAGGGTTAGGGTTAGGGTTAGGGTTAGGGTTAGGGTTAGGGTTAGGGTTAGGGTTAGGGTTAGGGTTAGGGTTAGGGTTAGGGTTAGGGTTAGGGTTAGGGTTAGGGTTAGGGTTAGGGTTAGGGTTAGGGTTAGGGTTAGGGTTAGGGTTAGGGTTAGGGTTAGGGTTAGGGTTAGGGTTAGGGTTAGGGTTAGGGTTAGGGTTAGGGTTAGGGTTAGGGTTAGGGTTAGGGTTAGGGTTAGGGTTAGGGTTAGGGTTAGGGTTAGGGTTAGGGTTAGGGTTAGGGTTAGGGTTAGGGTTAGGGTTAGGGTTAGGGTTAGGGTTAGGGTTAGGGTTAGGGTTAGGGTTAGGGTTAGGGTTAGGGTTAGGGTTAGGGTTAGGGTTAGGGTTAGGGTTAGGGTTAGGGTTAGGGTTAGGGTTAGGGTTAGGGTTAGGGTTAGGGTTAGGGTTAGGGTTAGGGTTAGGGTTAGGGTTAGGGTTAGGGTTAGGGTTAGGGTTAGGGTTAGGGTTAGGGTTAGGGTTAGGGTTAGGGTTAGGGTTAGGGTTAGGGTTAGGGTTAGGGTTAGGGTTAGGGTTAGGGTTAGGGTTAGGGTTAGGGTTAGGGTTAGGGTTAGGGTTAGGGTTAGGGTTAGGGTTAGGGTTAGGGTTAGGGTTAGGGTTAGGGTTAGGGTTAGGGTTAGGGTTAGGGTTAGGGTTAGGGTTAGGGTTAGGGTTAGGGTTAGGGTTAGGGTTAGGGTTAGGGTTAGGGTTAGGGTTAGGGTTAGGGTTAGGGTTAGGGTTAGGGTTAGGGTTAGGGTTAGGGTTAGGGTTAGGGTTAGGGTTAGGGTTAGGGTTAGGGTTAGGGTTAGGGTTAGGGTTAGGGTTAGGGTTAGGGTTAGGGTTAGGGTTAGGGTTAGGGTTAGGGTTAGGGTTAGGGTTAGGGTTAGGGTTAGGGTTAGGGTTAGGGTTAGGGTTAGGGTTAGGGTTAGGGTTAGGGTTAGGGTTAGGGTTAGGGTTAGGGTTAGGGTTAGGGTTAGGGTTAGGGTTAGGGTTAGGGTTAGGGTTAGGGTTAGGGTTAGGGTTAGGGTTAGGGTTAGGGTTAGGGTTAGGGTTAGGGTTAGGGTTAGGGTTAGGGTTAGGGTTAGGGTTAGGGTTAGGGTTAGGGTTAGGGTTAGGGTTAGGGTTAGGGTTAGGGTTAGGGTTAGGGTTAGGGTTAGGGTTAGGGTTAGGGTTAGGGTTAGGGTTAGGGTTAGGGTTAGGGTTAGGGTTAGGGTTAGGGTTAGGGTTAGGGTTAGGGTTAGGGTTAGGGTTAGGGTTAGGGTTAGGGTTAGGGTTAGGGTTAGGGTTAGGGTTAGGGTTAGGGTTAGGGTTAGGGTTAGGGTTAGGGTTAGGGTTAGGGTTAGGGTTAGGGTTAGGGTTAGGGTTAGGGTTAGGGTTAGGGTTAGGGTTAGGGTTAGGGTTAGGGTTAGGGTTAGGGTTAGGGTTAGGGTTAGGGTTAGGGTTAGGGTTAGGGTTAGGGTTAGGGTTAGGGTTAGGGTTAGGGTTAGGGTTAGGGTTAGGGTTAGGGTTAGGGTTAGGGTTAGGGTTAGGGTTAGGGTTAGGGTTAGGGTTAGGGTTAGGGTTAGGGTTAGGGTTAGGGTTAGGGTTAGGGTTAGGGTTAGGGTTAGGGTTAGGGTTAGGGTTAGGGTTAGGGTTAGGGTTAGGGTTAGGGTTAGGGTTAGGGTTAGGGTTAGGGTTAGGGTTAGGGTTAGGGTTAGGGTTAGGGTTAGGGTTAGGGTTAGGGTTAGGGTTAGGGTTAGGGTTAGGGTTAGGGTTAGGGTTAGGGTTAGGGTTAGGGTTAGGGTTAGGGTTAGGGTTAGGGTTAGGGTTAGGGTTAGGGTTAGGGTTAGGGTTAGGGTTAGGGTTAGGGTTAGGGTTAGGGTTAGGGTTAGGGTTAGGGTTAGGGTTAGGGTTAGGGTTAGGGTTAGGGTTAGGGTTAGGGTTAGGGTTAGGGTTAGGGTTAGGGTTAGGGTTAGGGTTAGGGTTAGGGTTAGGGTTAGGGTTAGGGTTAGGGTTAGGGTTAGGGTTAGGGTTAGGGTTAGGGTTAGGGTTAGGGTTAGGGTTAGGGTTAGGGTTAGGGTTAGGGTTAGGGTTAGGGTTAGGGTTAGGGTTAGGGTTAGGGTTAGGGTTAGGGTTAGGGTTAGGGTTAGGGTTAGGGTTAGGGTTAGGGTTAGGGTTAGGGTTAGGGTTAGGGTTAGGGTTAGGGTTAGGGTTAGGGTTAGGGTTAGGGTTAGGGTTAGGGTTAGGGTTAGGGTTAGGGTTAGGGTTAGGGTTAGGGTTAGGGTTAGGGTTAGGGTTAGGGTTAGGGTTAGGGTTAGGGTTAGGGTTAGGGTTAGGGTTAGGGTTAGGGTTAGGGTTAGGGTTAGGGTTAGGGTTAGGGTTAGGGTTAGGGTTAGGGTTAGGGTTAGGGTTAGGGTTAGGGTTAGGGTTAGGGTTAGGGTTAGGGTTAGGGTTAGGGTTAGGGTTAGGGTTAGGGTTAGGGTTAGGGTTAGGGTTAGGGTTAGGGTTAGGGTTAGGGTTAGGGTTAGGGTTAGGGTTAGGGTTAGGGTTAGGGTTAGGGTTAGGGTTAGGGTTAGGGTTAGGGTTAGGGTTAGGGTTAGGGTTAGGGTTAGGGTTAGGGTTAGGGTTAGGGTTAGGGTTAGGGTTAGGGTTAGGGTTAGGGTTAGGGTTAGGGTTAGGGTTAGGGTTAGGGTTAGGGTTAGGGTTAGGGTTAGGGTTAGGGTTAGGGTTAGGGTTAGGGTTAGGGTTAGGGTTAGGGTTAGGGTTAGGGTTAGGGTTAGGGTTAGGGTTAGGGTTAGGGTTAGGGTTAGGGTTAGGGTTAGGGTTAGGGTTAGGGTTAGGGTTAGGGTTAGGGTTAGGGTTAGGGTTAGGGTTAGGGTTAGGGTTAGGGTTAGGGTTAGGGTTAGGGTTAGGGTTAGGGTTAGGGTTAGGGTTAGGGTTAGGGTTAGGGTTAGGGTTAGGGTTAGGGTTAGGGTTAGGGTTAGGGTTAGGGTTAGGGTTAGGGTTAGGGTTAGGGTTAGGGTTAGGGTTAGGGTTAGGGTTAGGGTTAGGGTTAGGGTTAGGGTTAGGGTTAGGGTTAGGGTTAGGGTTAGGGTTAGGGTTAGGGTTAGGGTTAGGGTTAGGGTTAGGGTTAGGGTTAGGGTTAGGGTTAGGGTTAGGGTTAGGGTTAGGGTTAGGGTTAGGGTTAGGGTTAGGGTTAGGGTTAGGGTTAGGGTTAGGGTTAGGGTTAGGGTTAGGGTTAGGGTTAGGGTTAGGGTTAGGGTTAGGGTTAGGGTTAGGGTTAGGGTTAGGGTTAGGGTTAGGGTTAGGGTTAGGGTTAGGGTTAGGGTTAGGGTTAGGGTTAGGGTTAGGGTTAGGGTTAGGGTTAGGGTTAGGGTTAGGGTTAGGGTTAGGGTTAGGGTTAGGGTTAGGGTTAGGGTTAGGGTTAGGGTTAGGGTTAGGGTTAGGGTTAGGGTTAGGGTTAGGGTTAGGGTTAGGGTTAGGGTTAGGGTTAGGGTTAGGGTTAGGGTTAGGGTTAGGGTTAGGGTTAGGGTTAGGGTTAGGGTTAGGGTTAGGGTTAGGGTTAGGGTTAGGGTTAGGGTTAGGGTTAGGGTTAGGGTTAGGGTTAGGGTTAGGGTTAGGGTTAGGGTTAGGGTTAGGGTTAGGGTTAGGGTTAGGGTTAGGGTTAGGGTTAGGGTTAGGGTTAGGGTTAGGGTTAGGGTTAGGGTTAGGGTTAGGGTTAGGGTTAGGGTTAGGGTTAGGGTTAGGGTTAGGGTTAGGGTTAGGGTTAGGGTTAGGGTTAGGGTTAGGGTTAGGGTTAGGGTTAGGGTTAGGGTTAGGGTTAGGGTTAGGGTTAGGGTTAGGGTTAGGGTTAGGGTTAGGGTTAGGGTTAGGGTTAGGGTTAGGGTTAGGGTTAGGGTTAGGGTTAGGGTTAGGGTTAGGGTTAGGGTTAGGGTTAGGGTTAGGGTTAGGGTTAGGGTTAGGGTTAGGGTTAGGGTTAGGGTTAGGGTTAGGGTTAGGGTTAGGGTTAGGGTTAGGGTTAGGGTTAGGGTTAGGGTTAGGGTTAGGGTTAGGGTTAGGGTTAGGGTTAGGGTTAGGGTTAGGGTTAGGGTTAGGGTTAGGGTTAGGGTTAGGGTTAGGGTTAGGGTTAGGGTTAGGGTTAGGGTTAGGGTTAGGGTTAGGGTTAGGGTTAGGGTTAGGGTTAGGGTTAGGGTTAGGGTTAGGGTTAGGGTTAGGGTTAGGGTTAGGGTTAGGGTTAGGGTTAGGGTTAGGGTTAGGGTTAGGGTTAGGGTTAGGGTTAGGGTTAGGGTTAGGGTTAGGGTTAGGGTTAGGGTTAGGGTTAGGGTTAGGGTTAGGGTTAGGGTTAGGGTTAGGGTTAGGGTTAGGGTTAGGGTTAGGGTTAGGGTTAGGGTTAGGGTTAGGGTTAGGGTTAGGGTTAGGGTTAGGGTTAGGGTTAGGGTTAGGGTTAGGGTTAGGGTTAGGGTTAGGGTTAGGGTTAGGGTTAGGGTTAGGGTTAGGGTTAGGGTTAGGGTTAGGGTTAGGGTTAGGGTTAGGGTTAGGGTTAGGGTTAGGGTTAGGGTTAGGGTTAGGGTTAGGGTTAGGGTTAGGGTTAGGGTTAGGGTTAGGGTTAGGGTTAGGGTTAGGGTTAGGGTTAGGGTTAGGGTTAGGGTTAGGGTTAGGGTTAGGGTTAGGGTTAGGGTTAGGGTTAGGGTTAGGGTTAGGGTTAGGGTTAGGGTTAGGGTTAGGGTTAGGGTTAGGGTTAGGGTTAGGGTTAGGGTTAGGGTTAGGGTTAGGGTTAGGGTTAGGGTTAGGGTTAGGGTTAGGGTTAGGGTTAGGGTTAGGGTTAGGGTTAGGGTTAGGGTTAGGGTTAGGGTTAGGGTTAGGGTTAGGGTTAGGGTTAGGGTTAGGGTTAGGGTTAGGGTTAGGGTTAGGGTTAGGGTTAGGGTT
>NC_084566.2:45426624-45446816 GCF_033978685.3 Nerophis lumbriciformis | reverse complement strand
CTAACCCTAACCCTAACCCTAACCCTAACCCTAACCCTAACCCTAACCCTAACCCTAACCCTAACCCTAACCCTAACCCTAACCCTAACCCTAACCCTAACCCTAACCCTAACCCTAACCCTAACCCTAACCCTAACCCTAACCCTAACCCTAACCCTAACCCTAACCCTAACCCTAACCCTAACCCTAACCCTAACCCTAACCCTAACCCTAACCCTAACCCTAACCCTAACCCTAACCCTAACCCTAACCCTAACCCTAACCCTAACCCTAACCCTAACCCTAACCCTAACCCTAACCCTAACCCTAACCCTAACCCTAACCCTAACCCTAACCCTAACCCTAACCCTAACCCTAACCCTAACCCTAACCCTAACCCTAACCCTAACCCTAACCCTAACCCTAACCCTAACCCTAACCCTAACCCTAACCCTAACCCTAACCCTAACCCTAACCCTAACCCTAACCCTAACCCTAACCCTAACCCTAACCCTAACCCTAACCCTAACCCTAACCCTAACCCTAACCCTAACCCTAACCCTAACCCTAACCCTAACCCTAACCCTAACCCTAACCCTAACCCTAACCCTAACCCTAACCCTAACCCTAACCCTAACCCTAACCCTAACCCTAACCCTAACCCTAACCCTAACCCTAACCCTAACCCTAACCCTAACCCTAACCCTAACCCTAACCCTAACCCTAACCCTAACCCTAACCCTAACCCTAACCCTAACCCTAACCCTAACCCTAACCCTAACCCTAACCCTAACCCTAACCCTAACCCTAACCCTAACCCTAACCCTAACCCTAACCCTAACCCTAACCCTAACCCTAACCCTAACCCTAACCCTAACCCTAACCCTAACCCTAACCCTAACCCTAACCCTAACCCTAACCCTAACCCTAACCCTAACCCTAACCCTAACCCTAACCCTAACCCTAACCCTAACCCTAACCCTAACCCTAACCCTAACCCTAACCCTAACCCTAACCCTAACCCTAACCCTAACCCTAACCCTAACCCTAACCCTAACCCTAACCCTAACCCTAACCCTAACCCTAACCCTAACCCTAACCCTAACCCTAACCCTAACCCTAACCCTAACCCTAACCCTAACCCTAACCCTAACCCTAACCCTAACCCTAACCCTAACCCTAACCCTAACCCTAACCCTAACCCTAACCCTAACCCTAACCCTAACCCTAACCCTAACCCTAACCCTAACCCTAACCCTAACCCTAACCCTAACCCTAACCCTAACCCTAACCCTAACCCTAACCCTAACCCTAACCCTAACCCTAACCCTAACCCTAACCCTAACCCTAACCCTAACCCTAACCCTAACCCTAACCCTAACCCTAACCCTAACCCTAACCCTAACCCTAACCCTAACCCTAACCCTAACCCTAACCCTAACCCTAACCCTAACCCTAACCCTAACCCTAACCCTAACCCTAACCCTAACCCTAACCCTAACCCTAACCCTAACCCTAACCCTAACCCTAACCCTAACCCTAACCCTAACCCTAACCCTAACCCTAACCCTAACCCTAACCCTAACCCTAACCCTAACCCTAACCCTAACCCTAACCCTAACCCTAACCCTAACCCTAA
Organism: Nerophis lumbriciformis; assembly: GCF_033978685.3. Classification (NCBI taxonomy): domain Eukaryota; kingdom Metazoa; phylum Chordata; class Actinopteri; order Syngnathiformes; family Syngnathidae; genus Nerophis; species Nerophis lumbriciformis. Next base: position 45,445,198 of record NC_084566.2, on the reverse strand, counting down.
CCCTAACCCTAACCCTAACCCTAACCCTAACCCTAACCCTAACCCTAACCCTAACCCTAACCCTAACCCTAACCCTAACCCTAACCCTAACCCTAACCCTAACCCTAACCCTAACCCTAACCCTAACCCTAACCCTAACCCTAACCCTAACCCTAACCCTAACCCTAACCCTAACCCTAACCCTAACCCTAACCCTAACCCTAACCCTAACCCTAACCCTAACCCTAACCCTAACCCTAACCCTAACCCTAACCCTAACCCTAACCCTAACCCTAACCCTAACCCTAACCCTAACCCTAACCCTAACCCTAACCCTAACCCTAACCCTAACCCTAACCCTAACCCTAACCCTAACCCTAACCCTAACCCTAACCCTAACCCTAACCCTAACCCTAACCCTAACCCTAACCCTAACCCTAACCCTAACCCTAACCCTAACCCTAACCCTAACCCTAACCCTAACCCTAACCCTAACCCTAACCCTAACCCTAACCCTAACCCTAACCCTAACCCTAACCCTAACCCTAACCCTAACCCTAACCCTAACCCTAACCCTAACCCTAACCCTAACCCTAACCCTAACCCTAACCCTAACCCTAACCCTAACCCTAACCCTAACCCTAACCCTAACCCTAACCCTAACCCTAACCCTAACCCTAACCCTAACCCTAACCCTAACCCTAACCCTAACCCTAACCCTAACCCTAACCCTAACCCTAACCCTAACCCTAACCCTAACCCTAACCCTAACCCTAACCCTAACCCTAACCCTAACCCTAACCCTAACCCTAACCCTAACCCTAACCCTAACCCTAACCCTAACCCTAACCCTAACCCTAACCCTAACCCTAACCCTAACCCTAACCCTAACCCTAACCCTAACCCTAACCCTAACCCTAACCCTAACCCTAACCCTAACCCTAACCCTAACCCTAACCCTAACCCTAACCCTAACCCTAACCCTAACCCTAACCCTAACCCTAACCCTAACCCTAACCCTAACCCTAACCCTAACCCTAACCCTAACCCTAACCCTAACCCTAACCCTAACCCTAACCCTAACCCTAACCCTAACCCTAACCCTAACCCTAACCCTAACCCTAACCCTAACCCTAACCCTAACCCTAACCCTAACCCTAACCCTAACCCTAACCCTAACCCTAACCCTAACCCTAACCCTAACCCTAACCCTAACCCTAACCCTAACCCTAACCCTAACCCTAACCCTAACCCTAACCCTAACCCTAACCCTAACCCTAACCCTAACCCTAACCCTAACCCTAACCCTAACCCTAACCCTAACCCTAACCCTAACCCTAACCCTAACCCTAACCCTAACCCTAACCCTAACCCTAACCCTAACCCTAACCCTAACCCTAACCCTAACCCTAACCCTAACCCTAACCCTAACCCTAACCCTAACCCTAACCCTAACCCTAACCCTAACCCTAACCCTAACCCTAACCCTAACCCTAACCCTAACCCTAACCCTAACCCTAACCCTAACCCTAACCCTAACCCTAACCCTAACCCTAACCCTAACCCTAACCCTAACCCTAACCCTAACCCTAACCCTAACCCTAACCCTAACCCTAACCCTAACCCTAACCCTAACCCTAACCCTAACCCTAACCCTAACCCTAACCCTAACCCTAACCCTAACCCTAACCCTAACCCTAACCCTAACCCTAACCCTAACCCTAACCCTAACCCTAACCCTAACCCTAACCCTAACCCTAACCCTAACCCTAACCCTAACCCTAACCCTAACCCTAACCCTAACCCTAACCCTAACCCTAACCCTAACCCTAACCCTAACCCTAACCCTAACCCTAACCCTAACCCTAACCCTAACCCTAACCCTAACCCTAACCCTAACCCTAACCCTAACCCTAACCCTAACCCTAACCCTAACCCTAACCCTAACCCTAACCCTAACCCTAACCCTAACCCTAACCCTAACCCTAACCCTAACCCTAACCCTAACCCTAACCCTAACCCTAACCCTAACCCTAACCCTAACCCTAACCCTAACCCTAACCCTAACCCTAACCCTAACCCTAACCCTAACCCTAACCCTAACCCTAACCCTAACCCTAACCCTAACCCTAACCCTAACCCTAACCCTAACCCTAACCCTAACCCTAACCCTAACCCTAACCCTAACCCTAACCCTAACCCTAACCCTAACCCTAACCCTAACCCTAACCCTAACCCTAACCCTAACCCTAACCCTAACCCTAACCCTAACCCTAACCCTAACCCTAACCCTAACCCTAACCCTAACCCTAACCCTAACCCTAACCCTAACCCTAACCCTAACCCTAACCCTAACCCTAACCCTAACCCTAACCCTAACCCTAACCCTAACCCTAACCCTAACCCTAACCCTAACCCTAACCCTAACCCTAACCCTAACCCTAACCCTAACCCTAACCCTAACCCTAACCCTAACCCTAACCCTAACCCTAACCCTAACCCTAACCCTAACCCTAACCCTAACCCTAACCCTAACCCTAACCCTAACCCTAACCCTAACCCTAACCCTAACCCTAACCCTAACCCTAACCCTAACCCTAACCCTAACCCTAACCCTAACCCTAACCCTAACCCTAACCCTAACCCTAACCCTAACCCTAACCCTAACCCTAACCCTAACCCTAACCCTAACCCTAACCCTAACCCTAACCCTAACCCTAACCCTAACCCTAACCCTAACCCTAACCCTAACCCTAACCCTAACCCTAACCCTAACCCTAACCCTAACCCTAACCCTAACCCTAACCCTAACCCTAACCCTAACCCTAACCCTAACCCTAACCCTAACCCTAACCCTAACCCTAACCCTAACCCTAACCCTAACCCTAACCCTAACCCTAACCCTAACCCTAACCCTAACCCTAACCCTAACCCTAACCCTAACCCTAACCCTAACCCTAACCCTAACCCTAACCCTAACCCTAACCCTAACCCTAACCCTAACCCTAACCCTAACCCTAACCCTAACCCTAACCCTAACCCTAACCCTAACCCTAACCCTAACCCTAACCCTAACCCTAACCCTAACCCTAACCCTAACCCTAACCCTAACCCTAACCCTAACCCTAACCCTAACCCTAACCCTAACCCTAACCCTAACCCTAACCCTAACCCTAACCCTAACCCTAACCCTAACCCTAACCCTAACCCTAACCCTAACCCTAACCCTAACCCTAACCCTAACCCTAACCCTAACCCTAACCCTAACCCTAACCCTAACCCTAACCCTAACCCTAACCCTAACCCTAACCCTAACCCTAACCCTAACCCTAACCCTAACCCTAACCCTAACCCTAACCCTAACCCTAACCCTAACCCTAACCCTAACCCTAACCCTAACCCTAACCCTAACCCTAACCCTAACCCTAACCCTAACCCTAACCCTAACCCTAACCCTAACCCTAACCCTAACCCTAACCCTAACCCTAACCCTAACCCTAACCCTAACCCTAACCCTAACCCTAACCCTAACCCTAACCCTAACCCTAACCCTAACCCTAACCCTAACCCTAACCCTAACCCTAACCCTAACCCTAACCCTAACCCTAACCCTAACCCTAACCCTAACCCTAACCCTAACCCTAACCCTAACCCTAACCCTAACCCTAACCCTAACCCTAACCCTAACCCTAACCCTAACCCTAACCCTAACCCTAACCCTAACCCTAACCCTAACCCTAACCCTAACCCTAACCCTAACCCTAACCCTAACCCTAACCCTAACCCTAACCCTAACCCTAACCCTAACCCTAACCCTAACCCTAACCCTAACCCTAACCCTAACCCTAACCCTAACCCTAACCCTAACCCTAACCCTAACCCTAACCCTAACCCTAACCCTAACCCTAACCCTAACCCTAACCCTAACCCTAACCCTAACCCTAACCCTAACCCTAACCCTAACCCTAACCCTAACCCTAACCCTAACCCTAACCCTAACCCTAACCCTAACCCTAACCCTAACCCTAACCCTAACCCTAACCCTAACCCTAACCCTAACCCTAACCCTAACCCTAACCCTAACCCTAACCCTAACCCTAACCCTAACCCTAACCCTAACCCTAACCCTAACCCTAACCCTAACCCTAACCCTAACCCTAACCCTAACCCTAACCCTAACCCTAACCCTAACCCTAACCCTAACCCTAACCCTAACCCTAACCCTAACCCTAACCCTAACCCTAACCCTAACCCTAACCCTAACCCTAACCCTAACCCTAACCCTAACCCTAACCCTAACCCTAACCCTAACCCTAACCCTAACCCTAACCCTAACCCTAACCCTAACCCTAACCCTAACCCTAACCCTAACCCTAACCCTAACCCTAACCCTAACCCTAACCCTAACCCTAACCCTAACCCTAACCCTAACCCTAACCCTAACCCTAACCCTAACCCTAACCCTAACCCTAACCCTAACCCTAACCCTAACCCTAACCCTAACCCTAACCCTAACCCTAACCCTAACCCTAACCCTAACCCTAACCCTAACCCTAACCCTAACCCTAACCCTAACCCTAACCCTAACCCTAACCCTAACCCTAACCCTAACCCTAACCCTAACCCTAACCCTAACCCTAACCCTAACCCTAACCCTAACCCTAACCCTAACCCTAACCCTAACCCTAACCCTAACCCTAACCCTAACCCTAACCCTAACCCTAACCCTAACCCTAACCCTAACCCTAACCCTAACCCTAACCCTAACCCTAACCCTAACCCTAACCCTAACCCTAACCCTAACCCTAACCCTAACCCTAACCCTAACCCTAACCCTAACCCTAACCCTAACCCTAACCCTAACCCTAACCCTAACCCTAACCCTAACCCTAACCCTAACCCTAACCCTAACCCTAACCCTAACCCTAACCCTAACCCTAACCCTAACCCTAACCCTAACCCTAACCCTAACCCTAACCCTAACCCTAACCCTAACCCTAACCCTAACCCTAACCCTAACCCTAACCCTAACCCTAACCCTAACCCTAACCCTAACCCTAACCCTAACCCTAACCCTAACCCTAACCCTAACCCTAACCCTAACCCTAACCCTAACCCTAACCCTAACCCTAACCCTAACCCTAACCCTAACCCTAACCCTAACCCTAACCCTAACCCTAACCCTAACCCTAACCCTAACCCTAACCCTAACCCTAACCCTAACCCTAACCCTAACCCTAACCCTAACCCTAACCCTAACCCTAACCCTAACCCTAACCCTAACCCTAACCCTAACCCTAACCCTAACCCTAACCCTAACCCTAACCCTAACCCTAACCCTAACCCTAACCCTAACCCTAACCCTAACCCTAACCCTAACCCTAACCCTAACCCTAACCCTAACCCTAACCCTAACCCTAACCCTAACCCTAACCCTAACCCTAACCCTAACCCTAACCCTAACCCTAACCCTAACCCTAACCCTAACCCTAACCCTAACCCTAACCCTAACCCTAACCCTAACCCTAACCCTAACCCTAACCCTAACCCTAACCCTAACCCTAACCCTAACCCTAACCCTAACCCTAACCCTAACCCTAACCCTAACCCTAACCCTAACCCTAACCCTAACCCTAACCCTAACCCTAACCCTAACCCTAACCCTAACCCTAACCCTAACCCCTAACCCTAACCCTAACCCTAACCCTAACCCCCTAACCCTAACCCTAACCCTAACCCTAACCCTAACCCTAACCCTAACCCTAACCCTAACCCTAACCCTAACCCTAACCCTAACCCTAACCCTAACCCTAACCCTAACCCTAACCCTAACCCTAACCCTAACCCTAACCCTAACCCTAACCCTAACCCTAACCCTAACCCTAACCCTAACCCTAACCCTAACCCTAACCCTAACCCTAACCCTAACCCTAACCCTAACCCTAACCCTAACCCTAACCCTAACCCTAACCCTAACCCTAACCCTAACCCTAACCCTAACCCCTAACCCTAACCCTAACCCTAACCCTAACCCTAACCCTAACCCTAACCCTAACCCTAACCCTAACCCTAACCCTAACCCTAACCCTAACCCTAACCCTAACCCTAACCCTAACCCTAACCCTAACCCTAACCCTAACCCTAACCCTAACCCTAACCCTAACCCTAACCCTAACCCTAACCCTAACCCAGAGTGACAAAAGCCGAGATATTTTAGCCTTAGGGGATTAGTAGTGCCCCATCTACTAGTGGAATTAGAAGTGTCCCGGTAGACAAAAGGTTCGCAGTAAAAAGATGGTGAACATCCTGCGTGATTCAAGTCATGCCTGAAGAGGTCCAGAAGACCGAAACGCGTCGCATGAAACATACTTGATTAGGTCAATGTGTCTGACACCGCGTCTGACGGTGTTCTTTCGGGGTCCCTGGGGGGTGTGCGTCTGGTGGGGTGTCACTGGGCAGATTGTTGACGGACAGTGCCTAGCCCTACCCCTTTCCCTAACCCTAACCCTAACCTTAACCCCCAACACCTAACTAGCCCGTGCCTCCGGTCTGTCCGTTGGGTGGCGCCCTGCCCTTCGTACGGCCCCCCGGGGGCTCTGTTTGCCATCGTTTGGATGCGGTGATGGGCTCATATAAAAATCAGACACATTTTAAAATAGGGGTCAGAGGTCACACACACCAAGGATTTATCTGGATGTTTTTATTATGAAATACTTACCTGGATTTGTTTGCAGTGTTTATGTGTGTGCAGTGATTATACTTACTTTTATTCTTTGGCGTGCTTTGTGAACACCAGATACTTACCTTGGTGATTGTGGAGTTACTAAATGACTGCAGCTGTGAGCGATAGCCCCGCCCCCTGCAGAACTCAATCACATAAATCCTCCTCCTGCCTTGCCGGCTCATTTGAGCTCCAGTTGTTGATGAGGGGACATCACGCTGTTGAGAAGAGTGACAAAAGCCGAGATATTTTAGCCTTAGGGGATTAGTAGTGCCCCATCTACTAGTGGAATTAGAAGTGTCCCGGTAGACAAAAGGTTCGCAGTAAAAAGATGGTGAACATCCTGCGTGATTCAAGTCATGCCTGAAGAGGTCCAGAAGACCGAAACGCGTCGCATGAAACATACTTGATTAGGTCAATGTGTCTGACACCGCGTCTGACGGTGTTCTTTCGGGGTCCCTGGGGGGTGTGCGTCTGGTGGGGTGTCACTGGGCAGATTGTTGACGGACAGTGCCTAGCCCTACCCCTTTCCCTAACCCTAACCCTAACCTTAACCCCCAACACCTAACTAGCCCGTGCCTCCGGTCTGTCCGTTGGGTGGCGCCCTGCCCTTCGTACGGCCCCCCGGGGGCTCTGTTTGCCATCGTTTGGATGCGGTGATGGGCTCATATAAAAATCAGACACATTTTAAAATAGGGGTCAGAGGTCACACACACCAAGGATTTATCTGGATGTTTTTATTATGAAATACTTACCTGGATTTGTTTGCAGTGTTTATGTGTGTGCAGTGATTATACTTACTTTTATTCTTTGGCGTGCTTTGTGAACACCAGATACTTACCTTGGTGATTGTGGAGTTACTAAATGACTGCAGCTGTGAGCGATAGCCCCGCCCCCTGCAGAACTCAATCACATAAATCCTCCTCCTGCCTTGCCGGCTCATTTGAGCTCCAGTTGTTGATGAGGGGACATCACGCTGTTGAGAAGAGTGACAAAAGCCGAGATATTTTAGCCTTAGGGGATTAGTAGTGCCCCATCTACTAGTGGAATTAGAAGTGTCCCGGTAGACAAAAGGTTCGCAGTAAAAAGATGGTGAACATCCTGCGTGATTCAAGTCATGCCTGAAGAGGTCCAGAAGACCGAAACGCGTCGCATGAAACATACTTGATTAGGTCAATGTGTCTGACACCGCGTCTGACGGTGTTCTTTCGGGGTCCCTGGGGGGTGTGCGTCTGGTGGGGTGTCACTGGGCAGATTGTTGACGGACAGTGCCTAGCCCTACCCCTTTCCCTAACCCTAACCCTAACCTTAACCCCCAACACCTAACTAGCCCGTGCCTCCGGTCTGTCCGTTGGGTGGCGCCCTGCCCTTCGTACGGCCCCCCGGGGGCTCTGTTTGCCATCGTTTGGATGCGGTGATGGGCTCATATAAAAATCAGACACATTTTAAAATAGGGGTCAGAGGTCACACACACCAAGGATTTATCTGGATGTTTTTATTATGAAATACTTACCTGGATTTGTTTGCAGTGTTTATGTGTGTGCAGTGATTATACTTACTTTTATTCTTTGGCGTGCTTTGTGAACACCAGATACTTACCTTGGTGATTGTGGAGTTACTAAATGACTGCAGCTGTGAGCGATAGCCCCGCCCCCTGCAGAACTCAATCACATAAATCCTCCTCCTGCCTTGCCGGCTCATTTGAGCTCCAGTTGTTGATGAGGGGACATCACGCTGTTGAGAAGAGTGACAAAAGCCGAGATATTTTAGCCTTAGGGGATTAGTAGTGCCCCATCTACTAGTGGAATTAGAAGTGTCCCGGTAGACAAAAGGTTCGCAGTAAAAAGATGGTGAACATCCTGCGTGATTCAAGTCATGCCTGAAGAGGTCCAGAAGACCGAAACGCGTCGCATGAAACATACTTGATTAGGTCAATGTGTCTGACACCGCGTCTGACGGTGTTCTTTCGGGGTCCCTGGGGGGTGTGCGTCTGGTGGGGTGTCACTGGGCAGATTGTTGACGGACAGTGCCTAGCCCTACCCCTTTCCCTAACCCTAACCCTAACCTTAACCCCCAACACCTAACTAGCCCGTGCCTCCGGTCTGTCCGTTGGGTGGCGCCCTGCCCTTCGTACGGCCCCCCGGGGGCTCTGTTTGCCATCGTTTGGATGCGGTGATGGGCTCATATAAAAATCAGACACATTTTAAAATAGGGGTCAGAGGTCACACACACCAAGGATTTATCTGGATGTTTTTATTATGAAATACTTACCTGGATTTGTTTGCAGTGTTTATGTGTGTGCAGTGATTATACTTACTTTTATTCTTTGGCGTGCTTTGTGAACACCAGATACTTACCTTGGTGATTGTGGAGTTACTAAATGACTGCAGCTGTGAGCGATAGCCCCGCCCCCTGCAGAACTCAATCACATAAATCCTCCTCCTGCCTTGCCGGCTCATTTGAGCTCCAGTTGTTGATGAGGGGACATCACGCTGTTGAGAAGAGTGACAAAAGCCGAGATATTTTAGCCTTAGGGGATTAGTAGTGCCCCATCTACTAGTGGAATTAGAAGTGTCCCGGTAGACAAAAGGTTCGCAGTAAAAAGATGGTGAACATCCTGCGTGATTCAAGTCATGCCTGAAGAGGTCCAGAAGACCGAAACGCGTCGCATGAAACATACTTGATTAGGTCAATGTGTCTGACACCGCGTCTGACGGTGTTCTTTCGGGGTCCCTGGGGGGTGTGCGTCTGGTGGGGTGTCACTGGGCAGATTGTTGACGGACAGTGCCTAGCCCTACCCCTTTCCCTAACCCTAACCCTAACCTTAACCCCCAACACCTAACTAGCCCGTGCCTCCGGTCTGTCCGTTGGGTGGCGCCCTGCCCTTCGTACGGCCCCCCGGGGGCTCTGTTTGCCATCGTTTGGATGCGGTGATGGGCTCATATAAAAATCAGACACATTTTAAAATAGGGGTCAGAGGTCACACACACCAAGGATTTATCTGGATGTTTTTATTATGAAATACTTACCTGGATTTGTTTGCAGTGTTTATGTGTGTGCAGTGATTATACTTACTTTTATTCTTTGGCGTGCTTTGTGAACACCAGATACTTACCTTGGTGATTGTGGAGTTACTAAATGACTGCAGCTGTGAGCGATAGCCCCGCCCCCTGCAGAACTCAATCACATAAATCCTCCTCCTGCCTTGCCGGCTCATTTGAGCTCCAGTTGTTGATGAGGGGACATCACGCTGTTGAGAAGAGTGACAAAAGCCGAGATATTTTAGCCTTAGGGGATTAGTAGTGCCCCATCTACTAGTGGAATTAGAAGTGTCCCGGTAGACAAAAGGTTCGCAGTAAAAAGATGGTGAACATCCTGCGTGATTCAAGTCATGCCTGAAGAGGTCCAGAAGACCGAAACGCGTCGCATGAAACATACTTGATTAGGTCAATGTGTCTGACACCGCGTCTGACGGTGTTCTTTCGGGGTCCCTGGGGGGTGTGCGTCTGGTGGGGTGTCACTGGGCAGATTGTTGACGGACAGTGCCTAGCCCTACCCCTTTCCCTAACCCTAACCCTAACCTTAACCCCCAACACCTAACTAGCCCGTGCCTCCGGTCTGTCCGTTGGGTGGCGCCCTGCCCTTCGTACGGCCCCCCGGGGGCTCTGTTTGCCATCGTTTGGATGCGGTGATGGGCTCATATAAAAATCAGACACATTTTAAAATAGGGGTCAGAGGTCACACACACCAAGGATTTATCTGGATGTTTTTATTATGAAATACTTACCTGGATTTGTTTGCAGTGTTTATGTGTGTGCAGTGATTATACTTACTTTTATTCTTTGGCGTGCTTTGTGAACACCAGATACTTACCTTGGTGATTGTGGAGTTACTAAATGACTGCAGCTGTGAGCGATAGCCCCGCCCCCTGCAGAACTCAATCACATAAATCCTCCTCCTGCCTTGCCGGCTCATTTGAGCTCCAGTTGTTGATGAGGGGACATCACGCTGTTGAGAAGAGTGACAAAAGCCGAGATATTTTAGCCTTAGGGGATTAGTAGTGCCCCATCTACTAGTGGAATTAGAAGTGTCCCGGTAGACAAAAGGTTCGCAGTAAAAAGATGGTGAACATCCTGCGTGATTCAAGTCATGCCTGAAGAGGTCCAGAAGACCGAAACGCGTCGCATGAAACATACTTGATTAGGTCAATGTGTCTGACACCGCGTCTGACGGTGTTCTTTCGGGGTCCCTGGGGGGTGTGCGTCTGGTGGGGTGTCACTGGGCAGATTGTTGACGGACAGTGCCTAGCCCTACCCCTTTCCCTAACCCTAACCCTAACCTTAACCCCCAACACCTAACTAGCCCGTGCCTCCGGTCTGTCCGTTGGGTGGCGCCCTGCCCTTCGTACGGCCCCCCGGGGGCTCTGTTTGCCATCGTTTGGATGCGGTGATGGGCTCATATAAAAATCAGACACATTTTAAAATAGGGGTCAGAGGTCACACACACCAAGGATTTATCTGGATGTTTTTATTATGAAATACTTACCTGGATTTGTTTGCAGTGTTTATGTGTGTGCAGTGATTATACTTACTTTTATTCTTTGGCGTGCTTTGTGAACACCAGATACTTACCTTGGTGATTGTGGAGTTACTAAATGACTGCAGCTGTGAGCGATAGCCCCGCCCCCTGCAGAACTCAATCACATAAATCCTCCTCCTGCCTTGCCGGCTCATTTGAGCTCCAGTTGTTGATGAGGGGACATCACGCTGTTGAGAAGAGTGACAAAAGCCGAGATATTTTAGCCTTAGGGGATTAGTAGTGCCCCATCTACTAGTGGAATTAGAAGTGTCCCGGTAGACAAAAGGTTCGCAGTAAAAAGATGGTGAACATCCTGCGTGATTCAAGTCATGCCTGAAGAGGTCCAGAAGACCGAAACGCGTCGCATGAAACATACTTGATTAGGTCAATGTGTCTGACACCGCGTCTGACGGTGTTCTTTCGGGGTCCCTGGGGGGTGTGCGTCTGGTGGGGTGTCACTGGGCAGATTGTTGACGGACAGTGCCTAGCCCTACCCCTTTCCCTAACCCTAACCCTAACCTTAACCCCCAACACCTAACTAGCCCGTGCCTCCGGTCTGTCCGTTGGGTGGCGCCCTGCCCTTCGTACGGCCCCCCGGGGGCTCTGTTTGCCATCGTTTGGATGCGGTGATGGGCTCATATAAAAATCAGACACATTTTAAAATAGGGGTCAGAGGTCACACACACCAAGGATTTATCTGGATGTTTTTATTATGAAATACTTACCTGGATTTGTTTGCAGTGTTTATGTGTGTGCAGTGATTATACTTACTTTTATTCTTTGGCGTGCTTTGTGAACACCAGATACTTACCTTGGTGATTGTGGAGTTACTAAATGACTGCAGCTGTGAGCGATAGCCCCGCCCCCTGCAGAACTCAATCACATAAATCCTCCTCCTGCCTTGCCGGCTCATTTGAGCTCCAGTTGTTGATGAGGGGACATCACGCTGTTGAGAAGAGTGACAAAAGCCGAGATATTTTAGCCTTAGGGGATTAGTAGTGCCCCATCTACTAGTGGAATTAGAAGTGTCCCGGTAGACAAAAGGTTCGCAGTAAAAAGATGGTGAACATCCTGCGTGATTCAAGTCATGCCTGAAGAGGTCCAGAAGACCGAAACGCGTCGCATGAAACATACTTGATTAGGTCAATGTGTCTGACACCGCGTCTGACGGTGTTCTTTCGGGGTCCCTGGGGGGTGTGCGTCTGGTGGGGTGTCACTGGGCAGATTGTTGACGGACAGTGCCTAGCCCTACCCCTTTCCCTAACCCTAACCCTAACCTTAACCCCCAACACCTAACTAGCCCGTGCCTCCGGTCTGTCCGTTGGGTGGCGCCCTGCCCTTCGTACGGCCCCCCGGGGGCTCTGTTTGCCATCGTTTGGATGCGGTGATGGGCTCATATAAAAATCAGACACATTTTAAAATAGGGGTCAGAGGTCACACACACCAAGGATTTATCTGGATGTTTTTATTATGAAATACTTACCTGGATTTGTTTGCAGTGTTTATGTGTGTGCAGTGATTATACTTACTTTTATTCTTTGGCGTGCTTTGTGAACACCAGATACTTACCTTGGTGATTGTGGAGTTACTAAATGACTGCAGCTGTGAGCGATAGCCCCGCCCCCTGCAGAACTCAATCACATAAATCCTCCTCCTGCCTTGCCGGCTCATTTGAGCTCCAGTTGTTGATGAGGGGACATCACGCTGTTGAGAAGAGTGACAAAAGCCGAGATATTTTAGCCTTAGGGGATTAGTAGTGCCCCATCTACTAGTGGAATTAGAAGTGTCCCGGTAGACAAAAGGTTCGCAGTAAAAAGATGGTGAACATCCTGCGTGATTCAAGTCATGCCTGAAGAGGTCCAGAAGACCGAAACGCGTCGCATGAAACATACTTGATTAGGTCAATGTGTCTGACACCGCGTCTGACGGTGTTCTTTCGGGGTCCCTGGGGGGTGTGCGTCTGGTGGGGTGTCACTGGGCAGATTGTTGACGGACAGTGCCTAGCCCTACCCCTTTCCCTAACCCTAACCCTAACCTTAACCCCCAACACCTAACTAGCCCGTGCCTCCGGTCTGTCCGTTGGGTGGCGCCCTGCCCTTCGTACGGCCCCCCGGGGGCTCTGTTTGCCATCGTTTGGATGCGGTGATGGGCTCATATAAAAATCAGACACATTTTAAAATAGGGGTCAGAGGTCACACACACCAAGGATTTATCTGGATGTTTTTATTATGAAATACTTACCTGGATTTGTTTGCAGTGTTTATGTGTGTGCAGTGATTATACTTACTTTTATTCTTTGGCGTGCTTTGTGAACACCAGATACTTACCTTGGTGATTGTGGAGTTACTAAATGACTGCAGCTGTGAGCGATAGCCCCGCCCCCTGCAGAACTCAATCACATAAATCCTCCTCCTGCCTTGCCGGCTCATTTGAGCTCCAGTTGTTGATGAGGGGACATCACGCTGTTGAGAAGAGTGACAAAAGCCGAGATATTTTAGCCTTAGGGGATTAGTAGTGCCCCATCTACTAGTGGAATTAGAAGTGTCCCGGTAGACAAAAGGTTCGCAGTAAAAAGATGGTGAACATCCTGCGTGATTCAAGTCATGCCTGAAGAGGTCCAGAAGACCGAAACGCGTCGCATGAAACATACTTGATTAGGTCAATGTGTCTGACACCGCGTCTGACGGTGTTCTTTCGGGGTCCCTGGGGGGTGTGCGTCTGGTGGGGTGTCACTGGGCAGATTGTTGACGGACAGTGCCTAGCCCTACCCCTTTCCCTAACCCTAACCCTAACCTTAACCCCCAACACCTAACTAGCCCGTGCCTCCGGTCTGTCCGTTGGGTGGCGCCCTGCCCTTCGTACGGCCCCCCGGGGGCTCTGTTTGCCATCGTTTGGATGCGGTGATGGGCTCATATAAAAATCAGACACATTTTAAAATAGGGGTCAGAGGTCACACACACCAAGGATTTATCTGGATGTTTTTATTATGAAATACTTACCTGGATTTGTTTGCAGTGTTTATGTGTGTGCAGTGATTATACTTACTTTTATTCTTTGGCGTGCTTTGTGAACACCAGATACTTACCTTGGTGATTGTGGAGTTACTAAATGACTGCAGCTGTGAGCGATAGCCCCGCCCCCTGCAGAACTCAATCACATAAATCCTCCTCCTGCCTTGCCGGCTCATTTGAGCTCCAGTTGTTGATGAGGGGACATCACGCTGTTGAGAAGAGTGACAAAAGCCGAGATATTTTAGCCTTAGGGGATTAGTAGTGCCCCATCTACTAGTGGAATTAGAAGTGTCCCGGTAGACAAAAGGTTCGCAGTAAAAAGATGGTGAACATCCTGCGTGATTCAAGTCATGCCTGAAGAGGTCCAGAAGACCGAAACGCGTCGCATGAAACATACTTGATTAGGTCAATGTGTCTGACACCGCGTCTGACGGTGTTCTTTCGGGGTCCCTGGGGGGTGTGCGTCTGGTGGGGTGTCACTGGGCAGATTGTTGACGGACAGTGCCTAGCCCTACCCCTTTCCCTAACCCTAACCCTAACCTTAACCCCCAACACCTAACCCTAACCCTAACCCTAACCCTAACCCTAACCCTAACCCTAACCCTAACCCTAACCCCTAACCCTAACCCTAACCCTAACCCTAACCCTAACCCTAACCCTAACCCTAACCCTAACCCTAACCCTAACCCCTAACCCTAACCCCTAACCCTAACCCTAACCCTAACCCTAACCCCTAACCCCTAACCCCTAACCCCTAACCCTAACCCTAACCCTAACCCTAACCCTAACCCTAACCCTAACCCTAACCCTAACCCTAACCCTAACCCCTAACCCCTAACCCTAACCCTAACCCTAAACCCTAAACCCTAACCCTAACCCTAACCCTAACCCTAACCCCTAACCCCTAACCCTAACCCCTAACCCTAACCCTAACCCTAACCCTAACCCTAACCCCTAACCCTAACCCTAACCCTAACCCTAACCCTAACCCTAACCCTAACCCTAACCCTAACCCTAACCCTAACCCCTAACCCTAACCCCTAACCCTAACCCTAACCCTAACCCTAACCCTAACCCTAACCCTAACCCTAACCCTAACCCTAACCCTAACCCTAACCCTAACCCTAACCCTAACCCTAACCCTAACCCCTAACCCTAACCCTAACCCTAACCCTAACCCTAACCCTAACCCTAACCCTAACCCTAACCCTAACCCTAACCCTAACCCTAACCCTAACCCTAACCCCTAACCCCTAACCCTAACCCTAACCCTAACCCTAACCCTAACCCTAACCCTAACCCTAACCCTAACCCTAACCCTAACCCTAACCCTAACCCTAACCCTAACCCTAACCCTAACCCTAACCCTAACCCTAACCCTAACCCTAACCCTAACCCTAACCCTAACCCTAACCCTAACCCTAACCCTAACCCTAACCCTAACCCTAACCCTAACCCTAACCCTAACCCTAACCCTAACCCCCTAACCCTAACCCTAACCCCCTAACCCTAACCCTAACCCTAACCCTAACCCTAACCCCCTAACCCTAACCCCCTAACCCTAACCCTAACCCCCTAACCCTAACCCTAACCCTAACCCTAACCCTAACCCCCTAACCCTAACCCTAACCCTAACCCTAACCCTAACCCTAACCCTAACCCTAACCCTAACCCTAACCCTAACCCTTGATGGACAGTGCCTAACCCTAACCCTACCCCCAACCCTAACCCTAACCTTAACCCCCAACACCTAACCCTAACCCTAACCCTAACCCTAACCCTAACCCTCTAACCCTCTAACCCTAACCCTAACCCTAACCCTAACCCTAACCCTAACCCTAACCCTAACCCTAACCCTAACCCTCTAACCCTAACCCTAACCCTAACCCTAACCCTAACCCTAACCCTAACCCTAACCCTCTTATCGCCTTCCTCTCCGGCTGCCGAACCTCTACGGCCCAGAGAGCGGCACGACCTCGCAGGCCTTGCAGCAGACCGGCCGACGACGCTATCGTCGAGGCTCCCTTGGTCCGGCCACTGGGGCCGCGACCACGGGTCGGGACTGACACTGGGGTCCTTCCTGCGGTCTCCGATACGCCACCCCGCTCAGTTCCACCTGTTGAGCACAGTACGTCGGTTTTGGTACATGGGGAGCAGAATGTGCGGGGGACTCCTGGCCAGCCAGAGACTGACCAACACTTACCTGAGAAGCAGGGGTTACCTGCGTCGGAACGGTCTTCCCCTGACACGCCTCCACCCTGGTACATACTCTACCCTGACCTGTCGCAAGAACCCCTCCTGGACGCGCCCATCCCGGACGCATCCCCCCCGGACACGCCTCTCCCGGACGCGCCCCTCTCGGACACTCATCTTCCGGACGCGCCCCTCCTGGACGCGCCCATCCCGGACTCACCCTTCCCAGACACGCCTCTCCCGGACGCGTCCCTCCCGGACACGCCTCTTCCGGACGCTCCCCTACCGGACGCGCCCCGCCCGGAGACGCCTCTTCCGGGCTTGTCACCAAGTTGGTGCCAATTGTTTTCTGGAAGGCAGAAAACAACAAAAACAGTCACTTCGGCTTCTCAGCCGACAGAAGACAATGTTACGACGCAGGGTACCACGCCAACGAGTCCGCACACTCCCAGGAAGCCCACCAGACACATCAGCACAAATCGAAGGAAGATGGATTGGCACCTGTCTGTCGGCAGGAAGGTCCTGGTGATCGGTGACTCCAACATCAGTCGCCTTCCACCCACCCGTCACCCGGACCTCCAGATTGACAGCTACCCGGGGGCCAAATTTCTCCACGCAGAGGCCATCCTGCAAAAAACGGCAGTGAGTCCTGAGGTGGAGAAGGTCATCCTAGCATTCGGCATCAACCATAGGGAGCAAAAACCCAAGGTTACCACCCTCAAACAGCTCCTAAGGGCCCTTAAAGCGGCCAGAACGGCCTTCCCAAATGCCGAAATCTCTATCCCCCTCCTCAATTTCTCTGAATCCCTGCCCGAGGAACACAAGGCCAACCTCCGCATGATCAACACCTACATCAAAGACCGCCACAACTTCATCCCGACACTCGCCAACGAGGAGTTCGCTACAGGGAGGGACAAGATCCACTGGACCCATGACACAGCCAAGAAAATGATGGAGCACTGGCTTCGCTATTTAAACTTGACCTCCCCAAAATCCCGACCTCTCGGGGGGGGAACATAAACACAAACAAAAACATTGTAAATTTAACAAAACATTTCAGACTTACCTCCTCGCAGCGCTCCCTCCTTGACAAGGGCCTCAGTTTCGTCCCGTCCACCAGCCTCAGTCCCGAGTGGCACCATCAGGTAAAATTCGACCTGCAAGAATACCACAGGAGGGTCAAACTTGCAGTTTTTTATGAAAAGCAAGGGTCCCTCGGGCCGCGACCTTTCACTCCGAGGTCCGAATGGGAGCCCTCACCGGGACTGCTTCCTCCAGAGGTCCACACGCTGGTCCTGGCGGACGAGCACCCAACGCTCCTATCGGGTTGCGCCCTCGCGGTCGCGCCCAACCTGACGCGGGACGAAACGGAGGCCCTGCATAGTCTGAAAAACAACAATAACATAGTAATTAAACCGGCAGACAAGGGTAGCGCAGTGGTAATTATGGACAGGTCTCAATATGTCTGGGAGGGCACCAGACAATTGAGTGACACCACTTATTATAAATCATTGGCCGCGCCCATCTACCCCGAAACTATCCCTATGATAGAAAGCATAATTCAAAATTTATTGAAAAAGCGATTTATAAATGACAAACAAAAGACCTACCTCTTGGGCGAATCGGAGCCCCGCCCCCGCAGGTTCTACTTGCTCCCCAAGATCCACAAGGAACGACACAAGTGGAGCCGACCACACGAGATACCCCCGGGCAGGCCCATTGTGTCCGACTGCGGCAGTGAAACCTACCGGACGGCGGCGCTCTTAGATCATTTTTTGACCCCACTCTCCATCAAACATGAGAGCTACCTCAAAGACACCTACGATTTTATAGAAAAGGTAAAAAATATTGTTATTCCCCAAGAGGCCATATTATTCACTATAGACATAGATAGTTTATATACCAATATAGATATAGACCAGGGCATCCAAGCCGTAAAAAACATATTCTATAAATATCGAGATGTTAGCAGACCAGAAAAAGAACTTCTGCAACTTCTCGATATTAACCTGAGGAGGAATGACTTTGAGTTCAACGGCCGATTTTTTCTACAAACCAAGGGCACGGCCATGGGTAAGAAATTCGCTCCAGC
>NC_084566.2:45274124-45421624 GCF_033978685.3 Nerophis lumbriciformis | reverse complement strand
GAGGGGCTACAAGTCAGCAAAATGCTTAAAAAAGACTTGATTCAGACACATTATATCAGGAGTTGAGGTACATCAAAGCAAACATTTTTGTGCTTTGATCAAACACCCCGATATTCAAGGGGGTGTTTGTCCCCTATGTGATGCACATAATATGTAAATTTGATGCATCACATAGGAAGGAGTGTATTTTGAGGGTCTATAGACTCCACTGCAGTGGAGAGCATATAAGCCCCGCCCCCTGCAGCACTCATATAAAGCCTCCTCCTGCCAGAACGGCTCATTCCCTCTCCAGCAGTCGATGAGCAAGCATCCTGCTGTGGAGAAACAGGGAAGCCGATAGCCAAGGGGATTAGAAGCGCCCCACCTACTAGGGAATTAGAAGAGTCCCAGTAGGCATGGCTCAGCCAGCCTGACGAGGTCTGAAAGACCGAAACGCGCGTCGCTGGATGCTGGATACCAATCCAACATGTGTTTGACACCGCATTTGACGCAGACTCGGATTGCTTTCTTTCAGGGTCCTTGGGGGGTCTTGCGGTTGGTGTGGACGTTGCCTGGACAGGTTGTCTACGGACAGTGCCTCTATCCCCTTCCCCCACCCCCTAACCCTAACCCTAACCATAACCCAGAAGGGAGGACTTCCTGACGGCCTCGGGGACCCTCTTTTCTGCCCTGAGGGGGAGGGGCTATTCCAGGTCCTTCCTCCGACGGCAGTTGAGGGTCTTCTTGGACCCGAAGGGGCCTCCCCCTGGGACCGACATGATCCCTCTCATCACCACCTACTCTCCCTCGGCCGTGCGGGTCGCCAGGAAGGTCAAAGACCACTTCCGGACCTTTGCGGAGAGTAGCGGGAGGCTGCCGGGGCGCTACGTGGTGCCGGCCTACCGTAAGAACCCCAACTTGAATGATCTGTTGGTCAGGGCCATGGTCAGCTCACTGAGAGACCCGCCCTCCACTAGGAGGGACACCCTTGTCCGCCACTCACCATGGTTGGTGAACCCCCACAACCGCAAGGTTTTCCAGCCGTTGTGCCGTGGCGGCCGACACACCCGGAACTGTGTGTACGTGATTCGGTGCCAACGATGTGGCGATATGTACGTGGGCGAGACGGGCAATACCTTAGCTAGGAGATTCGCCCAACACAAGTACAACATCGTTAGGCATAAAAATACCAACACTCACCTGGTTCAGCATTTTCTCCGACACGGGTGGTCTTCCGTCCGGGCGACTGTCGTAGAGACGGATCCCAAATGGAGCCTCGCCCAACGCCACCGGGCGGAGCTCCTTTGGATCTCCAAATTGGGCACCAGACATCCAGGGGGCCTAAATGAGGTGTGAGTGTGAGCCCGTTGGATTGTGACGGACAGTGCACATTCCCGTTTTTCCCTTCTTTATTTTTCCCATATCCCCCACCCCCCCTCTTCCCTAACCATTCCCTTCTCCTTACCTAAAACCTACCCCCAAACCTAACCCTAACCCTAACCCCAACCCTAACCCTAACCCAATTGAAGGTATTTGGTACTTTTAATCACTGTCCAAGATTGAAATGGTAATTTGAAACCATTAAGCCAATTAAAAAACATGTAGGTCTTGTCCTCTCCAAGGTTTCTCATAGTCATTCACATCGACGTCCCACTGGGGTGAGTTTTTCCTTGCCCTTATGTGGGCTCTGTACCGAGGATGTCGTTGTGGCTTGTGCAGCCCTTTGAGACACTTGGGATTTAGGGCTATATAAATAAACATTGATTGATTGATTGAGGTTTTAACTTCAGAAATCGACATATATGTATAAAAACTGTTGCTTGCAGCATAATAGTGTTGACAAACATGTCTAAGGGTGTGGAGATGTCCCCATTCACAATAAAAGAGATCACATTTGACATATATATAGATGATAGTAACATATAAATGTTTGTAAACATTATTATACTGCAAGCAAAACATTTTTTGCATAAATATTGATTTCTGAAAGTAAAAACATTTTCTAATTGGCTTTCAAATTATCAATTAAATGTGGGAAAATGGTTAAAAGTACAAAAACTCTTAAATAGTATTCCGTCCTACGTGTCTGTGACGTAAACAAGTTGACAGATAGCTAACATGAAGATCCCAAGGAAATCTTTAAGAAGCTTTAGTGGTTTTCACGGAGAATGCACTTTTCCTTTCTTCTTGTCTAATTGGTCATTTCGTTCTTTGTTTTCTCTTTTCCTTGAATGTATTTTTGCTTTTATCTTCTCTTTTTTGTTGTAAAACTGTATAAAGAGACACAAACTAAATGTCAAATAAACACTACTAAGTAACTACATTTCCATAAATGTTTGCTGCATAACATGTTTTCACACAATAGCATGTAAAGAGTGCTCATAAAGTGATGTAAATAGCCCATGTAAGACTCAAAGCCACACATGAATAAGATTGACATTTCCAAACATTGCACCCTCCCTCAGAGGAGTGAGCTAGCGAGCAAAGAAGCTGCATGCTAAGTAGCAACAAGCTAAACAGTAGAACAAGCTATTGTTGCACAGTACTATTTCTACATTTACACAACGTCTTCATGTCACTCATAAAACAGACACAGGACTTACAATGTTTCCAAGGCACTTTGTGGGAAGAAACACCAAACTTGGAGCGCTGAAACACGCAAAGCTGTCTCGTGTGTAAACGAGCGGGCGTCTGACTGTCGTGCGGAGCCTGCCGGAAACTAGAGGCGAGAGCAACTCGCCTTCAAAATAAAGGTCCCTTCTCATTACCTGATAATGTTACGTCACAATAGATATCTTTATAAAAAAGTTTTCAAGTGACTTAATTGAACCCTTTTTTTTTTAAATTGTATCATATTTTTTATTATTTTTAATACTCCTTGTATTTGCTTTTTTTTTCTTTCCTTGACATGTTTTGTTCAACCTGATTGATGTGTAAAATTGTTGAAAATAAAAAAAACATTTGACAAGGGTTAGGGTGATGCACGGACCCCGGCCCTTGATATATAATTACTATTAAGTAATTATAATTACTATTAAGTAATTATATATCAAGGGCCGGGGTCCGCGCATGCGCAAGCCTTTTCTTTTCTATATATTGTGTTGTGAGATCAACCAGTTGGACTTGTAATGATAGTGTTTGACCACATGGTGGTAGTAAGAGTCTACAAATGACTAGGAACCAATATATAGTAGGTGTCAGGTAGGACTCTTGAGAGAGGTACACACCTTGTACGCATGAGTGTTGAAGTAGCGTTTGTAATATGTGATCGTGATTAAAAGACAGTTCTGCAAGTCATCCAACGATGTGTTATTTAAAACAATAACATAACAGGACTGACAGCTGTACCAGCGAGTTGAGAATAAACAGAGTTCACTTTATAAAGTATTACCCTCCGTCTGGTCATTCAACAGTCCTTACCTTTGATCGCCGACGCCATAAACGGATACGAGCGAGGCGGAAGTCACGCCCATGGGCCCGCTTTTTCTTTTTAAAGAAAAAGAAAAGATACAGACTAAATACATTTTTATTTTTTGAAAAGTGAACTTTACCCAACCTTCGCTGACTTTTTTCAAACCATCCACACCCGGGACATTATTTTTTTATAACAATTTCAGAGTGATATGACGACGGATGGGTCCCGGTTAGGTCCAGGCGGAAACAAAGACCGCAACGCCAGGTTCCGCCTTCAGATTGGTTCCGCCCGGAAGACGGCCATTAATACGACCCAGACAGCCTAAATACATTTTATTTTTTGAAAAGCGAACCTTAGCCGACCTTCAATGACTTTTTTTCAAACCATCTACACCCGCGACATTATTTTTTATAAGGTCCCGGTCTGATCCGGGTGGAAACGAAGACCGCAGCGCCAGGTTCCGCCTCCAGATTGGTTCCTCCCGGAAGACGAACGTTATTACGACCCATACGGCCGTTTTTCGCAGTGGTTCCAGCATCCGCCTCGCAGAACGTATGTGGAGGTGACACGAGGACACCAAAGATCCCACTTTGGTGGTCAACCTCACCCACACTCGAACATAGGCCGCTGTCACGCCAAATTTCTTCCCCCTACAAAAACCTTCCCCCCATTTACTTCCGGGGTCATTTTCTCAAACGTCATTTCCTTTTACTTACGTCATTGACAGCGATCGATAGAATCCAAATCTCCTGAAAATGGTGGTGTCACTGAATGACATTTGTCTTTATCTTTCCCAGGGGACTTATGTCAAACACCAGCAGGCTTCGAAAAATTCCAGGCGGAGTGTTAGGGAAAATTTCAGGCGGAGTGTTAGGGCCGCTGCTGGGAACTTCTGTCTTCATGGTAACGTGCAAAAAATATTAATTAATATATAATTCTGTTAAATGTCTGTACTTTGACTCAAGTTAATTTGTCCGATTAATACAGACGTTTTGTTTACGCTATATTATAAAAAATAAAAAATAAATAAATAAAACAAGTATCCTTCCAGCGACGGGCAGTCAAAGCCGAAGTGTTAGCAATCGCTGTCAATGACGTAAGAGGAAATGACGTAAATAAAAGGAAATGACGTAAGAAAAATGACCCCGGAAGTAAATGGGGGAAGGTATTTGTAGGGGGAAGAAATTTGGCGTGACACCGCCATTATGGGGACGAACAGCAGGTGCGCCACAGCGCCCCCCAGCGGCATTTTTGGAGCAGCGCATGCCCAGCTTTGTTTGATTTATTGAAATTTATAGGTAGATTGCACAGTACAGTACATATTCCGTACAATTGACCACTAAATGGTAACACCCCAATAAGTTGTTCAACTTCTTTAAGTCGGGGTCCACGTTAATCAATTCAACAGAGCATGGGCTTTGCGCCTCAATTTTTTCATCCTCAGGCATATTTTATGCCTGAAAACTTATCTCTAAGGCGTCCCCGCAATCCTACTCGTTCCAGGAGCATTGACATTGACAGCCTTTATACAAATTTTGACATGGACGAGGGTTTTCAGGCTGTCAAAAATGTATTTTACAGGTACATGGACGTCAGCAGGCCCGAAAGGGAGCTCTTGCGGCTCTTCCAAATGAATTTGAGGAGAAATGACCTTGAATTTGATGCTCATTTCTACCTCCAGATGAAGGGCACTTCATCAATGGGTTGAAAGTAATTGTTACTTATCATTTTCAATTATTTCACCTTTAAATGTTTTCTTAAGCCTTAACAAATAAGTACATGTCTTCAACTCCTCACTGAGCTTGTTCCACCATTTAACTCCTAAAACTGAAATACATTTGTATTTAATATTAGTTCTTGCTTTACCTATTTCAAAAATCAATATCCCCGTAAATTATAGTTTTCTCCTCTTAATTGAAATTAGCTAAGAATACAAGCTGGAAGGCTGTTCTTTACTCGAAACATAATTTCCATTGTTTTTAAAAACACTATCTGAAAATTTTAACGCATTATAACTTATAAATAATGGATTGGTATGTTCATAGTAGCACACTTTGTGTATTATTCGAATGACCCTTTTTTGGAGTTAAATTATTGGGTCTATGTTTGTTCTATAAACATTTCCCCAAACTTCAACACAATATGTTAAATATGGAAAAATAAAAGAATAATATAGCATATGCAGACATTTCTTATTCAGCATGTGTTTTACTTTATAAAGAATGGCAATGGATTTGGATATTGTTCCCTTTATATATTCAATATGCGGTTTCCAACATAATTTATGATCAATTATTATTCCCAAGAATTTAGTTTCATATTTTGCTTCACAATTTGTTCTTGCACCACTAAACACCATAAATTTAGTTTTCTTATCATTTAATGATAACTTATTGATATCAAGCCATTTTTTTAGCTGAATCAACTCAACCTCTATTACCCTTAACACTTCCTTCAAGTCTTCTCCTGAACAATATACATTTGTATCATCTGCAAACATCATACATTTATTAGATACTGAACAAATATTTAAATATAGTATAAATAACTTAGGTCCCAATACCAAGCCTTGTGGAACCCCACAAGTTACTCTTCTTGGCTGTGATTTAGTCTTATTAATTTCCACACATTGAGATCTATTACTTAAATAACTACTTAACCACTGTTGTGAAACACCTCTTATGCCATAATTTTCCAATTTTTGCAGAAGTAAGGAATGATGGATAGTGTCAAAAGCTTTACATAAGTCAATAAATACTCCAACAATGTGTTGCTTTTTTTCTATTGCTGTAGCTACGTTTTCTACAAAGTGCATCACCGCTAGGGATGTAGATGGATTACTCCTGAAGCCATACTGATCATCATTCAGTAGCTCATGTTTGTTTGTCAATGAACTTATCAAGTCTATTTACAAATCATTTCTCAAGAATTTTTTCACATTGAGGTAGTAGAGACACAGGTCTATAATTTGAGACCATATGTTTATCACCATTTTTATAAATCGGAATGACTTTAGCAATTTTCATTTTGTCAGGAAAAGTTCCAGATGATAAAGATTTATTACATATGTGAGTAAACGGCTTCAGGACACAATCCATCGCTTCTTTAACAAGTGACATATCCACGTTGTTACTATCGACAGATTTTTAGTTTTTAAACGTTCTTATCACTTCTAAAACATCACTTTCACAAACTCGGCCAAGAAACATTGAATTTAATGTCAGATACACTCTAACTTTTTCTCATCATTCATATTAGAAATATTTTTTGCCAAATTTGGGCCAACATTCACAAAAAACTTGTTGAATTCCTCAGCTATTCTATATTTTCAATAATTGAGTTGTCATCTTTTACCAGATAAGCTGTAAAATGCTTTTTGCTAGATTTTTTTAATCATAGTATTAAGCACATTCCAGGTTTCAATGATATTTTTATGGTTATGCAGCAATTGTTCATAATAGTTTTTTTGTTGCAGCCTCATGTCAATCTGTTTTTATACGTTTTATATTTGTCCTCATTTTCCTTTGTTTGATGCTTAATAGATTTCTTCTAAAGCCTTTTTTTTTTACAGGCTTTTACTAAACCCTTTGTTATCCATGGTTTCTCCCTCCTTTTAGTATTTTGCTTATATTCTCTCACTGGACAATGACGGTCATAAAGTGTCAGAAATATATCCAGGAATGTATCGTATGCTTCATTAGTATCCTCCACAAAAACATTTTGCCAATCCTGATTTAAAAGATCAGCCTTGAATGCCTTAACTGCTTCTGGTGATTTTATTCTAACAAAGTTATTTATTTGTCTTTTTGTTTGTAAGTTTTGCTCCCTGTTCATTTGGATCACTGTAAAGACAGGCAAGTGATCACTTACATCAGTCACCAAGAGTCCACTTTTTCTATTCCCATCAAATACATTTATAAAAATATTGTCAATCAGTGTTAAGCTGTCCTTTGTTATTCTGCTAGGTTTTACAATTAGTGGAAAAAAACTCAAGCTAAACATAAGATGAACAAAATCAGTGGTTTTCATGTGATCATCAATCAATGTTGAAGTCACCACAAATCAAGATCACCTTATCATTATGTCTTTCATATAACTAAAAAATGTTCTTATTAAATTGATCAATGCATGATCATGGAGTTCTATAAATACAAATAATTAATATGTTTTTGGATCTTTCAACACTTATTTCAATAGTTACACATTCCATCAGATTGTCAATAGCAGTTGTCATGTCAGCAATCAGCCTACATTTGAGAGAGGACATCACAAACAATACAACACCTCCTCCCCTTTTGTTCATCCTGTTTTGCCAAAACATTTCATATCCCTCTAATCCATCCACTAATTCCTTACTATCACTCAACCAAGTCTCTGAAATTGCTATTATGGTAAACCTTTGCTGTATTTGTTTAAGATACTCTTTAATTTTGGAAAAGTTACTGTAAAGACTCCTGCTGTTGAAATGAATCACAGAAAAGCCTTGGATGTCCGCTAACTTCTTGCAACTCAACGCTAAGAAAACGGAAATGCTGATTATCGGTCCTGCTAAACACCGACATTTATTTAATAATACCACCTTAACATTTGACAACCAAACAATTACACAAGGCGACTCAGTAAAGAATCTGGGTATTATCTTCGACCCAACTCTCTCCTTTGAGTCACACATTAAGAGTGTTACTAAAACCGCCTTCTTTCATCTCTGTAATATAGCTAAAATGTGTTCTATTTTATCCACTAGGGACGCTGAGATCAATATTCATGCGTTCGTTACGTCTCGTCTCGACTACTGTAACGTATTATTTTCAGGTCTCCCTATTTCTAGCATTAAAAGATTACAATTGGTACAAAATGTGGCTGCTAGACTTTTGACAAGAATAAGAAAGTTTGATCATATTACGCCTATACTGGCTCACCTGCACTGGCTTCCTGTGCACTTAAGATGCAACTTTAAGGTTTTACTACTTACGTATAAAATACTACACGGTCTAGCTCCGTCCTATCTTGTCGATTGTATTGTATCATATGTCCCGGCAAGAAATCTGCGTTCAAAGAACTCCGGCTTATTAGTGATTCCCAGAGCCCAAACAAAGTATGCGGGCTATAGAGCGTTTTCTATTGGGGCTCCAGTACTATGGATTGTTCTAGCAGTAACAATTAGAGATGCTACCTCAGTAGAAGCATTTAAGTCCCATCTTAAAACTCATTTGTATACTCTAGCCTTTAAATAGACCCCCTTTTAGACCAGTTGATCTGCCGTTTCTTTTCTGCTCCGCCCTCCTCTCCTTTGGTGACCACAGATGACGC
Organism: Nerophis lumbriciformis; assembly: GCF_033978685.3. Classification (NCBI taxonomy): domain Eukaryota; kingdom Metazoa; phylum Chordata; class Actinopteri; order Syngnathiformes; family Syngnathidae; genus Nerophis; species Nerophis lumbriciformis. Next base: position 45,412,920 of record NC_084566.2, on the reverse strand, counting down.
GCTAGCTGTCCAAAGTTGGGACCCAGGGTGGACCACTCATCTGTGCATCAGTTAGGTCAGCAGCACAGAGATGTCTGTCTCCACTCAAGATGATCTCTTGCTGGCCCCACTATGGACTGGACTCTCACACTATTAACTAGATCCACTATGGACTGGACACTCACAATTTTATGCTAGATCCACTCGACTTCCATTGCAACCTTGCTGCTGCTCTCTTGGCCAGGTCTCCCTTGGAAAAGAGATCTTTGATCTCAATGGGATTTTACCTAGTTAAATAAAGGCTAATAATAATAATAAACATTATCCTCCGAGGTTTCTCATTGTCATCCCATTGGGTTGAGTTTTTTTCTTGCCCTGATGTGGGATCTGAGCCCAGGATGTCGTTGTGGCGTGTGCAGCCCTTTGAGACACTCGTGATTTAGGGCTATATAATGAACTTTGATTGATTGATTATGAATAATGTAATGAACGAATAACATTGTGTGAGAGTTGGTTATTGTTGTTGCAGTGCATGGTGTAAGAATGATACATTAGTAACACGAATGAATCAATAAATACATAGATAACAGTGTGTAAGAGTTGTGTAGTGTTATTGCGGTGCATGGTGTAGTAATGATAACACATGAATGAATGAACACATGAATGAAAGAATATATAATGTGTGACGAGACAGCGGGAGAAGAAGACTGCAGAGAGGCGATGATGTCGTTAGCTGTCAGCGTGTTTATTGACAGCTCAGTATGTGAGTGCAGTGTGTGATTAGCTTAAAAGAGATGTAGTGTGACTATGTGCAAGTATTATCTGAGCGTGGTCACCAGAGGGTGTTGAGTGTGCGTGTTGAGATCGAGGCAGAAAAGCAGGCTCGGACATCAGAGGGCAGGCGGATGGTCAAGGACAGGAGCGAGGTCTTAGTCCAGGAAGGCAAGGGGGAATCCAAAGGGGGTCCAGGTAGACGAGATACACAGCTCGACGACGAGGACGCTGGAGGACGACACAACACGAGAGACGGTGAACACGACGGGAAGGGAACACAGGGAGAGAGAGAAGGCTGGAGATGTGTTGGCTTACTGTACTGGGTAGGAGAAGCTACGTTCTGGCACCCGCTGGCTTATGAAGGCTGGTCGCTCATCACGGGCAGGTGTGTTGATTGCAGATCTCTTGCGGAGGCACGCCCGCAGCCGAGAGGGAACCCCCGTTGGTGTGCCCCATGGTACGCTCAAAAGTGTGCACAGCAGGAGGAGAGGCAGCAGGAGTGTGACCAATAACACATTGTGTAAGAGTTGTGTAATGTTGTAGCGGTGCATGGTGTAAGAATGATAAACCAATATTAACCTTGTAAGGGGGGGGGGGGGGGGGGTGGAGGGGGGGCAATAGACCTTGTAGATGACCAAACCCCCCAATATTGACCTTGTATTGTAGATGACCAGACCCCCCAATTTTGACCTTGTAGATGACAAAAACTATGAGGACACAAATTAAATACAACATTGACCTTGTATTGTAGATGACCAGACACCCCCCCCCCCCCCCCCATAAAATTGACCTTGTATTGTAGATGACCAAACCCCCCCCCCCCCCCAAAATTGACCTTGTAGAGGGGGACCCCCCAATAGAGACCTTGTAGATGACAAAAACCACGAGGACACAAATACAATATTGACCTTCTTTTGTAGATGACCAGACCCCCCCCAAAATTGACCTTGTATTGTAGATGACCAGACCCCCCAAAAATTGACCTTGTAGAGGGGGACCCCCCCAATAGAGACCTTGTAGATGACAAACCATGAGGAGACAAATTAAATACAATATTGACCTTATTTTGTAGCTGACCAGACGCCCCCAAAATTGACCTTGTATTGAATTACCAGACCCCCCCCCCCCCCCCCAAAAAAAAATTAACCTTGTATTGTAGATGACCTGACCTCCCCCAAAATTGACCTTGTATTGTAGATGACCAGACCCCCCAATTTTGACCTTGTAGATGACAAAAACCATGAGGACACAAATTAAATACAATATTGACCTTGTATTGTAGATGACCAGACACCCCCCCCCAAATAAAATTTTTACCTTGTATTGTAGATGACCAAACCCCCCCCAAAATTGACCTTGTATTGTAGATGACCAGACCCCCCAAAATTGACCTTGTAGAGGGGGACCCCCCCAATAGAGACCTTGTAGATGACAAAAACCACGAGGACACAAATACAATATTGACCTTATTTTGTAGATGACCAGACCCCCCCCAAAATTGACCTTGTATTGTAGATGACCAGACCCCCTCAAAATTGACCTTGTAGAGGGGGACCCCCCAATAGAGACCTTGTAGATGACAAAAACCACGAGGACACAAATACAATATTGACCTTATTTTGTAGATGACCAGACCCCCCCAAAATTGACCTTATATTGTAGATGACCAGACCCCCCAAAAATTGACCTTGTAGAGGGGGACCCCCCCAATAGAGACCTTGTAGATGACAAACCATGAGGAGACAAATTAAATACAATATTGACCTTATTTTGTAGCTGACCAGACGCCCCCAAAATTGACCTTGTATTGAAGATTACCAGACCCCCCCCCCCCCCCACCCCCCAAAAAAAATTAACCTTGTATTGTAGATGACCTGACCTCCCCCAAAATTGACCTTGTATTGTAGATGACCAGACCCCCCAATTTTGACCTTGTAGATGACAAAAACCATGAGGACACAAATTAAATACAATATTGACCTTGTATTGTAGATGACCAGACACCCCCCCCAAAAAAATTTTTTACCTTGTATTGTAGATGACCAAACCCCCCCCAAAATTGACCTTGTATTGCAGATGACCAGACCCCCCAAAATTGACCTTGTAGAGGGGGACCCCCCAATAGAGACCTTGTAGATGACAAAAACCATGAGGACACAAATAAATACAATATTGACCTTATTTTGTAGATGACCAGAGCCCCCCAAAATGAACCTTGTATTGTAGATGACCAGACGCCCCCAAAATTGGCCTTTGTTTGGCCTCCCAGCCGGCCAAACATAGGCCTGCCAAACAAAGGCCTCCCAAACAAACAAAGACCTCCCAGCCGGCCAAACAAACACACACACACAAAAGGCCTCCCAGCCGGCCAAACAAACACACAAAAGGCCTCCCAGCCGGCCAAACAAACACACAAAAGGCCAAAACAGACGGCCAAACAAACACACAAAAGGCCTCCCAGACGGCCAAACAAACACAAAAAAGGCCAAAACAGACGGCCAAACAAAAACTAAACAAAGGCCTCGCAGCCTGTCCAACAAACAAAGGCCTCCCAGCCGGTCAAACAAACAAAGGCCTCCCAGCCAGCCAAAGAAAAGTCTCCCAGCCAGCCAAAGAAAAGTCTCCCAGTCGGCCAAACACAAAAAAGGCCAAAACAGACGGCCAAACAAACACACAAAAGGCCTCCCAGACGGCCAAACAAACACAAAAAAGGCCTCCCAGTCGGCCAAACAAACAAACCAAGGCCTCCCAGTCGGCCAAACAAACAAACCAAGGCCTCCCAGTCGGCCAAACAAACAAACCAAGGCCTCCCAGTCGGCCAAACAAACAAACCAAGGCCTCCCAGTCGGCCAAACAAACAAACAAACCAAGGCCTCCCAGTCGGCCAAACAAACAAACAAACCAAGGCCTCCCAGTCGGCCAAACAAACCAAGGCCTCCCAGTCGGCCAAACAAACAAAGGCCTCCCAGTCGGCCAAACAAACAAACCAAGGCCTCCCAGTCGGCCAAACAAACAAACCAAGGCCTCCCAGTCGGCCAAACAAACAAACCAAGGCCTCCCAGTCGGCCAAACAAACAAACCAAGGCCTCCCAGTCGGCCAAACAAACAAACCAAGGCCTCCCAGTCGGCCAAACAAACAAACCAAGGCCTCCCAGTCGGCCAAACAAACAAACCAAGGCCTCCCAGTCGGCCAAACAAACAAACCAAGGCCTCCCAGTCGGCCAAACAAACAAACCAAGGCCTCCCAGTCGGCCAAACAAACAAACCAAGGCCACCCAGTCGGCCAAACAAACAAACCAAGGCCACCCAGTCGGCCAAACAACTCCCAGTCGGCCAAACAAACCAAGGCCTCCCAGTCGGCCAAACAACTCCCAGTCGGCCAAACAAACCAAGGCCTCCCAGCCGGCCAAACAAACAAACCAAAGCCTCACAGCCGGCCAAACAAAGGCTTCCCAGCCGGCCAGCCAAACAAAGGCTTCCCAGCCGGCCAGCCAAACAAAGGCTTCCCAGCCGGCCAGCCAAACAAAGGCTTCCCAGCCGGCCAGCCAAACAAAGGCTTCCCAGCCGGCCAGCCAAACAAAGGCTTCCCAGCCGGCCAGCCAAACAAAGGCTTCCCAGCCGGCCAGTCAAACAAAGGCTTCCCAGCCGGCCAAACAAACAAAGGCTTCCCAGCCGGCCAAACAAACAAAGGCTTCCCAGCCGGTCAAACAAACAAAGGCCTCCCAGCCAGCCAAAGAAAAGTCTCCCAGCCAGCCAAAGAAAAGTCTCCCAGTCGGCCAAACACAAAAAAGGCCAAAACAGACGGCCGGCCAAACACAAAAAAGGCCAAAACAGACAGCCGGCCAAACACAAAAAAGGCCAAAACAGACGGCCGGCCAAACACAAAAAAGGCCAAAACAGACGGCCGGCCAAACACAAAAAAGGCCTCCCAGTCGGCCAAACAAACAAACCAAGGCCTCCCAGTCGGCCAAACAAACAAACCAAGGCCTCCCAGTCGGCCAAACAAACAAACCAAGGCCTCCCAGTCGGCCAAACAAACAAACCAAGGCCTCCCAGTCGGCCAAACAAACCAAGGCCTCCCAGTTGGCCAAACAAACCAAGGCCTCCCAGTCGGCCAAACAAACAAACCAAGGCCTCCCAGTCGGCCAAACAAACAAACCAAGGCCTCCCAGTCGGCCAAACAAACAAACCAAGGCCTCCCAGTCGGCCAAACAAACAAACCAAGGCCTCCCAGTCGGCCAAACAAACAAACCAAGGCCTCCCAGTCGGCCAAACAAACAAACCAAGGCCTCCCAGTCGGCCAAACAAACAAACCAAGGCCTCCCAGTCGGCAAAACAAACCAAGGCCTCCCAGTCGGCCAAACAAACAAACCAAGGCCTCCCAGCCGGCCAAACAAACAAACCAAAGCCTCCCAGCCGGCCAAACAAACAAACCAAAGCCTCCCAGCCGGCCAAACAAACAAACCAAAGCCTCCCAGCCGGCCAAACAAACAAACCAAAGCCTCCCAGCCGGCCAAACAAACAAACCAAGGCTTCCCAGCCCGCCAAACAAACAAAGGCTTCCCAGCCCGCCAAACAAACAAAGGCTTCCCAGCCGGCCAGCCAAACAAAGGCTTCCCAGCCGGCCAGCCAAACAAAGGCTTCCCAGCCAGCCAAACAAACAAAGGCTTCCCAGCCGGCCAAACAAACAAAGGCTTCCCAGCCGGCCAAACAAACAAAGGCCTCTCAGCCAGCCAAAGAAAAGTCTCCCAGCCAGCCAAAGAAAAGTCTCCCAGCCAGCCAAAGAAAAGTCTCCCAGTCGGCCAAACACAAAAAAGGCCAAAACAGACGGCCGGCCAAACACAAAAAAGGCCAAAACAGACGGCCGGCCAAACACAAAAAAGGCCAAAACAGACGGCCGGCCAAACACAAAAAAGGCCAAAACAGACGGCCAAACAAACACAAAAAAGGCCAAAACAGACGGCCAAACAAACACAAAAAAAGGCCTCCCAGTCGGTCAAACAAACAAAGGGACGGCATGGCGTAGTGGGTAGAGCAACCGTGCCAGAAACCTGAGGGTTGCAGGTTCGCTCCCCGCCTCTTACCATCCAAAAAATCGCTGCCGTTGTGTCCTTGGGCGGGACACTTCACCCTTTGCCCCCGGTGCCGCTCACACCGGTGAATTGAATGATAGGTGGTGGTCGGAGGGGCCGTCGGCGCAAATTGCAGCCACGCTTCCGTCAGTCTACCCCAGGGCAGCTGTAGCTATGAAAGTAGCTTACCACCACCAGGTGTGAATGATTGATGGGTTCTACATGTAAAGCGACTTTGGGTACTTAGAAAAGCGCTATATAAATCCCAGTTATTATTAAAGGCCTCCCAGCCAGCCAAAGAAAAGTCTCCCAGCCAGCCAAAGAAAAGTCTCCCAGTCGGCCAAACACAAAAAAGGCCAAAACAGACGGCCAAACAAACACAAAAAAGGCCTCCCAGTCGGCCAAACAAACAAACCAAGGCCTCCCAGTCGGTCAAACAAACAAACCAAGGCCTCCCAGTCGGCCCAACAAACAAACCAAGGCCTCCCAGTCGGCCAAACAAACAAACCAAGGCCTCCCAGTCGGCCAAACAAACAAACCAAGGCCTCCCAGTCGGCCAAACAAACAAACCAAGGCCTCCCAGTCGGCCAAACAAACAAACCAAGGCCTCCCAGTCGGCCAAACAAACCAAGGCCTCCCAGTCGGCCAAACAAACCAAGGCCTCCCAGTCGGCCAAACAAACCAAGGCCTCCCAGTCGGCCAAACAAACCAAAGCCTCCCAGTCGGCCAAACAAACAAACCAAAGCCTCCCAGTCGGCCAAACAAACAAACCAAGGCCTCCCAATCGGCCAAACAAACCAAGGCCTCCCAGTCGGCCAAACAAACCAAGGCCTCCCAGTCGGCCAAACAAACAAACCAAGGCCTCCCAGTCGGCCAAACAAACAAACCAAGGCCTCCCAGTCGGCCAAACAAACAAACCAAGGCCTCCCAGTCGGCCAAACAAACAAACCAAGGCCTCCCAGTCGGCCAAACAAACAAACCAAGGCCTCCCAGTCGGCCAAACAAACCAAGGCCTCCCAGTCGGCCAAACAAACCAAGGCCTCCCAGTCGGCCAAACAAACAAACCAAGGCCTCCCAGTCGGCCAAACAAACCAAGGCCTCCCAGTCGGCCAAACAAACCAAAGCCTCCCAGTCGGCCAAACAAACCAAAGCCTCCCAGTCGGCCAAACAAACAAACCAAAGCCTCCCAGTCGGCCAAACAAACAAACCAAAGCCTCCCAGTCGGCCAAACAAACAAACCAAAGCCTCCCAGTCGGCCAAACAAACAAACCAAAGCCTCCCAGTCGGCCAAACAAACCAAGGCTTCCCAGCCGGCCAAACAAAGGCTTCCCAGCCGGCCAAACAAAGGCTTCCCAGCCGGCCAAACAAAGGCTTCCCAGCCGGCCAAACAAACAAACATACAAAGGCCTCCCAGCCGGCCAAACAAACAATACTTGAATTTCAGTGCAAATTCAAGTATTTCTATATACACAAACATTTTTTAATTTAGTGCAAATTCAAGTATTTCTCTATCTATACACAAATACATACACACACACTTGAATTTGCACTGTAATTCAAGAATTTCTAGATATACAAGACACACATATACATATATACATATATATATATATATATATATATATATATATATATATATATATATATATATATATATATATATATATATATATATATATATATATATATATATATATATATATATATATATATATATATATATATATATATATATATATATATATATATATATATATATATATATATATATATATATATATATATATATATATATATATATATATATATATATATATATATATATATATATATATATATATATATACATACATACATACATACATACATACATACATACATACATACATACATACATAAGAGAAATGTATATATAGAAATACTTGAATTTGCACTGAAATTTAAGAATTTCTATATATATAACAAATGTATATATAGAAATACTTGAATTTGCACTGAAATTCAAGAATGAATATATATAACAAATGTATATATAGAAATACTTGAATTTGCACTGAAATTTAAGAATTTCTATACATATAACAAATGTATATATAGAAATACTTTAATTTGCACTGAAATTCAAGAATGAATATATATATATAACAAATGTATATATAGAAATACCTGAATTTGCACTGAAATTCAAGAATGAATATATATAACAAATGTATATATAGAAATACCTGAATTTGCACTGAAATTCAAGAATGAATATATATATAACAAATGTATATATAGAAATACCTAAATTTGCACTGAAATTAAAGAATGAATATATATAACAAATGTGTATATATAGAAATACCTGAATTTGCACTGAAATTCAAGAATGAATATATATAACAAATGTATATATAGAAATACCTGAATTTGCACTGAAATTCAAGAATGAATATATATATAACAAATGTGTATATATAGAAATACCTGAATTTGCACTGAAATTCAAGAATGAATATATATAACAAATGTGTATATATAGAAATACCTGAATTTGCACTGAAATTCAAGAATGAATATATATATAACAAATGTATATATAGAAATACCTGAATTTGCACTGAAATTCAAGAATGAATATATATATATATATATATATATATATATAGAAATATCTGAATTTGCACTGAAATTCAAGAATGAATATATATATCATATATATATATATCTGAATTTGCACTGAAATTCAAGAATGAATATATATATGATATATATAGAAATATCTGAATTTGCACTGAAATTCAAGAATGAATATATATATAGAAATATCTGAATTTGCACTGAAATTCAAGAATGAATATATATGTATGATATATATAGAAATACCTGAATTTGCACTGAAATTCAAGAATGAATATATATATATATGATATACATAGAAATACCTGAATTTGCACTGATATTCAAGAACACACACACACACACACACACACACACACACACACACACACACACACACACACACACACACGCACAGGCTCATAGAAAAGACGGAACACTTCCTAAGAAGGATGCGGTGGAAAGCACATTTTTTTCCTGCACCCTGAAACAAAAGGAACGCAAAAGAAAACTTACGGATTCAAATCTACCAAGAACCCACCCACAGTTGAGGAACTAAAGGATTTTGAGAACGACATGCTCAAAATGATACAATCAGTCAAATTCAAGCCAGTCCGCAACCCACTCCTCACCAAGCTGAAAAATGACAAGGAGCGCATCAAGAAAGTAAACAACCTCATCATAGCTGCTGATAAAACCACAAACTTCTACAGAATGGACATACCAGAACATAACACCTTACTGGACAGAAGCATCACCAAATCATACAAAAAAGCACAACCCAACACTTTACAGAACATCCACCTGGAAAATAAAAGGATCGCGGCTGAACTGGACATTGAGGACAGGGTGGACGCCACAGCCAACAAGGAAGCCTTCATCACATTGAAGGACCACAAACCCAACTTCGCAAATAACCCAACATGCCGACTAATAAACCCAACTAAATCTGAAATAGGAAAAATCAGCAAAATAATCCTGGACAGAGTCAACACAAAAATCAAGGACAAAACACCACTCATCCAATGGAGAAATACAGCAGCAGTAATCAAATGGTTCAACAACATCCAAGACAAACAACAGCACAACTTTATCTCCTTCGATATCGAAGAATTTTACCCTTCCATCACGCAAGACCTACTGACTCAAGCACTAGACATCGCCTCAATCACAGGCAACGAAAGAAACCTCATCATTCACGCAAAAAACTCCATACTCATCCACAACAGTACACCATGGCAAAAAAAGAACAATTCAACATTTGACGTCACTATGGGAAGTTTTGACGGAGCAGAAACGTGTGAACTCGTTGGGAGTTTCCTCCTCTCCCAGCTCGCTAGCCTCAATCTGAACCTTGGTATTTACCGTGATGACGGACTGGCAGTGTGTCGCGCCTCGCTAAGGAGCAGCGAGAATACCAAGAAACGCATATGCCAAATTTTCAAAGAGAACGGCCTACGGATCACGATTGAAGCCAACAAGCAAACCGTCAACTTCCTCGACGTCACTTTCAACCTGAGAAATAACAGCTACCAACCATTCACGAAATCCAACACAACACTCCAATACGTGCACCATGACAGCAACCACCCACCCACCACCACGAAAAGAATACCTACCGGAATTAATAAAAGGCTATCGATGCTGTCATCTAGCAAAGCTGAATTTGACCAAGCAACCCCCCCATACCAAAAAGCCCTTGATGAAAGCGGATACAATTTCACCCTCACCTATGAACCCACGCCAGGAAACCAACCAAAAAAGAACAGAAAACGAAACATCATCTGGTACAACCCCCCATACAGCAAAAACATTTCAACTAACATTGGCCACAAATTCCTCACTCTGATTGACAAACACTTCCCCAAAGGCAACACCCTAAGAAAAGTATTCAACAAGAACATTAAATTGAGCTACAGCTGTATGAACGATATACGAAAAATTATCTCAAACCACAACAAAACAATTGCAAATGAGCCGTCGGCCCCCGGACAGAGCGACCCCAAAACCAACAAAGGCTGCAACTGCCGCAAGAAACCTGATTGCCCTCTCAACAGGGGGTGCTTACAAACATCAGTTGTTTACCAATCTAAGGTAACACGCAAGGACATTAACACATCCGACACATATGTAGGATTAACCGAGGGAGAGTTTAAAACCAGATGGAACAATCACAAGGCTTCTTTCAGGAACCAAAACCTGCGGAATACCACATAACTCAGCAAACACATTTGGGACCTCAACGACAATAATGTTGAATATTCAATAACATGGCAAATTCTTGCATCCAGCACACCTTACAATAGTGGTAATAAAAGATGCAACCTATGCTTGAAAGAGAAACTGTTTATTATATACCGTCCAGACCTGTCATCCCTCAACAAGCGCAGCGAAATTGTATCAGCATGCCGCCACAGACGGAAACACCTCCTAGGTAACACATGAGCAAATCACCACGCCCCTACCCACCCACTCTGTGCCCTATATAAACCATGGTATGTGAATGCTCTCATTAAAATCTCCTGATGATTGAGGGAACCCCTCAGGAAACAGGCCTGTAGAGATGAAGTAGTCTTGTGATTTTCTTTTCCACACACACATACAAAAGAAATGTATATAGAAATACTTGAATCTGCACTGATATTCAAGAATTTCTATATATATATATATATATATATATATATATATATATATATATATATATATATATATATATATGAAATGTATACATAGAAATACCTGAATTTGCACTGAAATTCAAGTATTTCTTATGTGTACATCTACACACGAGAGGGGCGGCATGGCATAGTGGGTAGAGCAACCGTGCCAGAAACCTGAGGGTTGCAGGTTCGCTCTCTGCCTCTTACCATCCAAAAATCGCTGCCGTTGTGCCCTTGGGCGGGACACTTCACCCTTTGCCCCCGGTGCCACTCACACCGGTGAATTGAATGACAGGTGGTGGTCGGAGGGGCCGTTGGCGCAAATTGCAGCCACGCTTCCGTCAGTCTACCCCAGGGCAGCTGTGGCTATGAAAGTAGCTTACCACCACCAGGTGTGAACGAATGATGGGTTCTACATGTAAAGCGACTTTGGGTACTTAGAAAAGCGCTATATAAATCCCAGTTATTATTACATACACACATAAGAAACACTTTAATTTCAGTGCTTCTCCCGGAACAACCATTCTCCCGAATTTCCATCCGGCCCTGAGTGAGGACAGCCTGTCGTCACGTCCGCTTTTTGTGCCGGCCTCGTCACGTTATAACATCTACGGCTTTTGGAGCTCAGTGCACCAACTGCACACACAAGAAGGAGACTATTATATATGTCTCTGTTATCCATAGGTTTATCTATAACCCATAAAGTAGGCAGGCACGGAGATATTTCTCAGCGTGTTTATTCCAGCCGGCACGTTAATACACTGACACAACATCCAGATTCCCATCATGCATTGCTTCAAAAGTACGGCAAGTAGTGATGTCCAAACAAAGACTGACAGAATAGAACGAGGATGGACAATTCAACCCTAAACTCACTCCTTTCCCGCAAATTAAATTTCACCTATGCTACTTCAAAGGCTGTGCTACTGGCTGCAAAGCATTGCACTTTCAAATACAACAATGAGTAGAGGAGTGTTGTGTATGTATATATATGTAAATTATATTAAATATTATTATATGTATAAGGAATACTTGAATTTGCATTGAAATTCAAGTATATCTTTTGTGTGTATATATATAAATAAAATAAATACTTGAATTTCAGTGCAAATTCAAGTATTTCTTATATATAATAAAAGAAATACTTGAATTTCAGTGCAAATTCAAGTATTTCTTATATATACACATACATATATATATACACACACACAAACACTACTCATTGTTGTATTTGAAAGTGCAATGCTTTGCAGCCAGTAGCACAGCCTTTGAAGGAGCATAGGTGAAATTTAATTTGCGGGAAAGGAGTGAGTTCAGGGTTGAATTGTCCATCCTCGTTCTATTCTGTCAGTCTTTGTTTGGACATCAGTACTTGCCGTACTTTTGAAGCAATGCATGATGGGAATCCGGATGTTGTGTCAGTGTGTTAACGTGCCGGCTGGAATAAACACACGCTGAGAAATAGCTCCGTGCCTTCCTACTTTATGGGTTATAGATAAACCTATGGATAACAGAGACATATATAATAGTCTCCTTCTTGTGTGTGCAGTTGGTGCACTGAGCTCCAAAAGCCGTAGATGTTATAACGTGACTGGGCCGGCACGAAAAGCGGACATGACGGGCTGTCCTCACTCAAGCCCGGCTGGAAATCGAGAGAAATTCGGGAGAATGGTTGTTCCGGGAGAAGCACTGAAATTCAAGTATTTTTTATGTGTACATCTACATACACATATACACATAAGAAATACTTGAATTTCAGTGCTTCTCCCGGAACAACCATTCTCACAAATTTCCATCCGGCCCTGAGTGAGGACAGCCTGTCGTCACGTCCGCTTTTCGTGCCGGCCTCGTCACGTTATAACATCTATGGCTTTTGGAGCTCAGTGCACCAACTGCACACACAAGAAGGAGACTATTATATATGTCTCTGTTATCCATAGGTTTATCTATAACCCATAAAGTAGGCAGGCACGGAGCTATTTCTCAGTGTGTTTATTCCAGCCGGCACGTTAATACGCTGACACAACACCCAGATTCCCATCATGCACTGCTTCAAAAGTACGGCAAGTAGTGATGTCCAAACAAAGACTGACAGAATAGAACAAGGATGGACAATTCAACCCTGAACTCACTCCTTTCCTGCAAATTAAATTTCACCTATGCTACTTCAAAGGCTGTGCTACTGGCTGCAAAGCATTGCACTTTCAAATACAACAATGAGTAGGAGTGTTGTGTATGTATATATGTATATTATATTAAAAATATTATTATTATTATTATTATTATTATTATTATTATATGTATAAGGAATACTTGAATTTGCATTGAAATTCAAGTATATATTTTTGTGTATATATATATAAATAAAATAAATACTTGAATTTCAGTGCAAATTCAAGTATTTCTTATATATAATAAAAGAAATACTTGAATTTCAGTGCAAATTCAAGTATTTCTTATATATACATACATATACACACACACACTCTACTCGTTGTATTTGAAAGTGCAATGCTTTGCAGCCAGTAGCACAGCCTTCGAAGGAGCATAGGTGAAATTTAATTTGCGGGAAAGGAGTGAGTTCAGGGTTGAATTGTCCATCCTCATTCTATTCACTGTCAGTCTTCGTTTGGACACCACTACTTGCCGTACTTTTGAAGCAATGCATGATGGGAATCTGGATGTTGTGTCAGTGTGTTAACGTGCCGGCTGGAATAAACACACGCTGAGAAATAGCTCCGTGCCTGCCTACTTTATGGGTTATAGATAAACCTATGGATAACAGAGACATATATAATAGTCTCCTTCTTGTGTGTGCAGTTGGTGCACTGAGCTCCAAAAGCCGTAGATGTCATAACGTGACTGGGCCGGCACAAAAAGCGGACATGATGACACCTACAACATATTAAATAAAAACATAGAAAAAACTAGCAGCAGCGGTAAAGTTTAGATCCATGAAGGAAAGAAGTGAATGAATGTTTATAACTGAATACATTCACATATGCATACACATTTGTTTTCTTTTTTTCTTAATGAAGTAACGTTTATGACAACCTTTATCCAAAACACAATATAGAAGAGATATACCATAATTCATAAGTTTTTTGTTTGTTTTTTTAAAACGCTTACAAAAAAGTCGGACCCCAAAAATTTACTGTGGGACCCCATATTGAAAATTCCTAGCGCAAACACTGCTGTCAGAGGAGAAAACTGCTGTATTTAAATAAATATTTATAAAGCAAGTTCGAGTATTGGCAAATGTTCACCTAGTCCCGGCCTTGGCACGCATATACGTGTCCTCTTTTTGGGATTTCACAATATGGTCAGCCTAATTAAAGCAGCTAAGCACAAGATAGAAGCAACCCTTGACTAACACCCTCCCCCTTACACCTCCACGGATCCTAAATAACCAAATGTTAATCAAACGGATTTCTAATGTATATAATTGTTGTTCTTATGCTATCTGAACTCACTATGTTCTCCTCCTTGTAAATCATTCAATGTCTGATTAACTTGTGCGATGACTGTATTATGATGATAGTACATATATATTTGTGCCATGAATTGATTACGTGGACCCCGACTTAAACAAGTTGAAAAACTTATCCGGGTGTTACCATTTAGTGGTCAATTGTACGGAATATGTACTTAACTGTACAATCTACTAATAACAGTTTCAATCAATCAATCAATAGAAAGCACACGATAGAAAGCATCAACACATACAGTAGAAAGCAAGCGAAAAAGACCAAAGTATTAGTCACTGTGAATAAAAAAAAACGTATTTTCAATCAATCATCAATAGAAAGCACATGATAGAAAGCATCAACACAAACAGTAGAAAGCAAGTGAAAAAGAGCAAAGTATAACTCACTGTGAACAAAACCCGTCCGATCCACATCCGTCACAAAAGAATAATGATGAAGCGCCGAAGGAGGAACTCGGGTGGAACTAAATAGAACTAATTAAACGAGCAACAGGTGTGCTCACAGCTGTAGACACGGAGCAGATAGTAAAAGTGCCGTAAAAGACAGAGAGCAAACAGGAAACAGTAACAAAACAAGAGCACCAGGACAGGAAGTGATTTCAAACACAGTAAAAGCAAATATAACCAAAGTGTCAGTAGCACTTCTGACACACACACATATATATATATATATATATATATATATATATATATATATATATATATATATATATATATATATATATATATATATATATATATATATATATATATATATATATATACATACATATATTAGACCGAGACGTTATTTTGCGGACCTCACCTTAATAGGAAAGTGTAATGTTAGTGCGAGTTTTACATGAATGGCGCTTGACAGCGTTGTGTGCGGAGCTGAAGGAATCTACCAATCACGGTGTGGTATATGGCTCTCGAGGGCCGAACATTGACGTCACTTGCGTGATGCAAACAGAGAAAGGTTCTAAATAAAGTATTCTATTTAAGTTACTTTGAATTTACAACCCCCTGGCGCTGATTTGTACTGTTTTTGTATTTACTTTGATTATTATTTTCAACTGTTTGTTAATGTTGAAATTTATAAATAAAGGTTTATATAAAAAAAGTTTTTAAATAAAGTGGTCCTCGTGTAAAACTGGAGCCTCCGTGTTTGTTATTGTAACCGAGGGTTTATATATGTCGCCTATACTGTATGAAAACTACAAAATAACAAACACGGAGGCTCTAGTTTTACACGAGGACCACTTTATTTCCTTTCTTTCAAAAACCTCCGCTTCACCCAACGTGTCACCTTTTCCGCTCTTAGGGCCTTCAAAATAAGAGCTCAAGGCATATACTGTATAACAGCTTATAACAGGAATTTAACATCACAAAGAGGCAAGCCCGTAAAAATAAGTTACATACCTCCCCTCCTACAAAAGCAAACGTCCTTGTTTCAACACAGCAACAGGATAAGTGCAAAAACAACACAGGCAGTTAAAACAAAAAACATAAACCTTTCCCCCCAAATATACAGAGCCTCACACACACAACAACAACAACAACAACAACAACAACAAAAACAACAACAACAAAAATGTAACCGAGGGTTTATATATGTCGCCTATACTGTATAAAAGTACAAAATAATGTAACCTATTTTTATGGGCTTGCCTCTTTGTAATGTTAAGTTCCTGTTGTAAGTACCATTTACCATTTAAGCTGTTATACAGTATATGCCTTGAGCTCTTATTTTGAAGGCCCTAAGAGCGGAAGTGGTGACACGTTGAGTGGAGCGGAGGTTTTAAAAGGAAGGATATAAATTGGTCCTCGTGTAAAAGTGGAGCCTCCGTGTTTGTTATTTTGTACTTTTATACAGTATAGGCGACATATATAAAAACCTCCGCTCCACTCAACGTGTCACCACTTCCGCTCTTAGGGCCTTCAAAATAAGGGCTCAATGCATATACTGTATAACAGCTTATAACAGGAGCTTCCATCCATCCATCCATTTCCTACCGCTTGTCCCTTTTGGGGTCGCGGGGGGTGCTGGAGCCTATCTCAGCTGCATTCGGGGGAAAGGCGGGATACACCCTGGACAAGTCGTCATCTCATCGCAGGTAGAACAGGAACTTAACATCACAAAATGAAAGAGGCTCCGCCCCCTTCCTTCTTTCTTTGTGGACACGCCCACTTTGGTCATGTTCACTTTCATAACGTGTCTTCATGAAGAATGACAGACGTTTATCTTCATCTCAGGACAAAAGTAAACACTCCAAAAGTGTACTTCTCCAAAACACACAAAAAGTACTTGATCATTTCTTCCTTTACTAGTACTTGACAAAGTCGCTTGGAAGTAGGAGTACATCAACACAAGTACCTTGCTAAAATTAACACTCTTTATTAAATTGCAGTATATTCACGTATTTGTTACGTAACATTCAAGTACAAAATGTAAATCAAACAAACATTTAGTTTTAACATTCTCTTTTTATTACATAATATCAACCTTTATTTACATTCAGATATTTAATGATCACACATTCTGTTATTTATTACATTTGTTATTTATTCTTTGAAATTAAGCATTCATTCATGTATTCTCAACATGCATATATAAGTATTACATTGTTTTTATTGTACACAGTAGTCATTTTCTACCTTTAAGTACTTATTACTATGATTACTGTTAATAAGTGAAGGGAAAGCAGGTGCCTTGCCCAAGGACACATCGGCAGTGACTCGGATGGCAGAAGCGGGGATCGAACCTGGAACCCTCGAGTTGCTCCACCACCCAAACCACGCTATTACTTTCCCCATTAGCATAGTATTACTACCAGTGACGTGCGGCGAGGTTCATGGCTTAGTGTCTAACAATCTCTGTGAACCTTTTCAATCTGGTTTCAGGGCAAATCACTCTACGGAGACAGCCCTCGCAAAAATGACTAATGATCTACTGCTAACCATGGATGTCATCTATGTTGCTGCTTCTTCATCTTAGCGCTGCTTTCCATAATATTTTATTAGAGCGTATCAAAACACGTATTGGTATGTCAGACTTAGCCTTGTCGTGGTTTAACTCTTATCTTACTGACAGGATGCAATGTGTCTCCCATAATAATGTGACCTCGGACTATGTTAAGGTAACGTGTGGAGTTCCCCTGGTTTCGGTTCTTGGCCCTGCACTCTTTAGTATTTACATGCTGCCGCTAGGTGACATCATACGCAAATACGGTGTTAGCTTTCATTGTTATGCTGATGACAGCCAACTCTACATGCCCCTAAAGCTGACCAACACGCCGGATTGTAGTCAGCTGGAGGCGTGTCTTAATGAAATTAAACAATGGATGTCCGCTAACTTCTTGCAACTCAACGCCAAGAAAACAGAAATGCTGATAATCGGTCCTGCTAAACACCGACATTTATTTGATAATACCACCTTAACATTTGACAACCAAACAATTACACAAGGCGAATCAGTAAAGAATCTGGGTATTATCTTACACCCAACTCTCTCCTTTGAGTCACACATTAAGAGTTTTACTAAAACAACTCTCTCGTTTGAGTCACACATTAAGAGTGTTACTAAAACGGCCTTCTTTCATCTCCGTAATATCGCTAAAATTTGTTCTATTTTATCCGCTAGCAACGCTGAGATCATTATTCATGCGTTCGTTACGTCTCGTCTCGATTACTGTAACGTATTATTTTCGGGTCTCCCTATGTCTAGCATTAAAAGATTACAATTGGTACAAAATGCGGCTGCTAGACTTTTGACAAGAACAAGAAAGTTTGATCATATTACGCCTATACTGTATATACCTTTATATACATATATACATATATATATACCTATACTGGCTCACCTGCACTGGCTTCCTGTGCACTTAAAATGTGACTTTAAGGTTTTACTACTTACGTATTAAATACTACACGGTCTAGCTCCATCTTATCTTGCCGATTGTATTGTACCATATGTCCCGGCAAGAAATCTGCGTTCAAAAAACTCCGGCTTAATAGTGATTCCCAGAGCCCAAAAAAAAGTCTGCGGGGGATAAGAGCGTTTTCTATTGGGGCTCCAGCACTATGGAATGCCTTCCCGGTAACAATTAGAGATGCTACCTCAGTAGAAGCATTTAAGTCCCATCTTAAAACTCATTTGTATACTCTAGCCTTTAAATAGCCCCCCTTTTTTTAGACCAGTTGATCTGCCGTTTCTTGTCCTTTCTCCCCTGCTCCCCCATCTCCCTTGTGTTTGGGGGGGGGGGGGGGGGGGGGGGGGCACAGGTCCGGTGGCCATGGATGAAGTGCTGGCTGTCCAGAGTCGGGACCCGGGGTGGACCGCTCGCCTGTGCATCGGTTGGGAACATCTCTGCGCTGCTGACCAGTCTCCGCTCGGGATGGTGTCCTGCTGGCCCCACTATGGACTGGACTCTTACTATTATGTTGGATCCACTATGGACTAGACTCTAACAATATTATGTCAGACCCACTCGACATCCATTGCATTCGGTCTCCCCTAGAGGGGGGTGGTCACCCACATATGCGGTCCTCTCCAAGGTTTCTCATAGTCATTCACATCGACGTCCCACTGAGGTGAGTTTTTCCTTGCCCTTATGTGGGCTCTGTACCGAGGATGTCGTTGTGGCTTGTGCAGCCCTTTGAGACACTTGTGATTTAGGGCTATATAAAAAAACATTGATTGATCGTTTTATTATTATTAGTTTTCTTTTATTTTATTAAATCAACATAAAAAACACAAGATACACTTACAATTAGTGCACCAACCCAAAAAACCTCCCTCCCCCATTCACATCGCACAAAAGGGTTGTTTCTTTCTGTTATTAATATTCTGGTTCCTACATTATATATCAATATATATCAATACAGTCTGCAGGGATACAGTTAATAATAACAATATATCAATATATATCAATACAGTCTGCAGGGATACAGTCCGTTAGCACACATGATTGTGCGTGCTGCTGCTCCACTAATAGTACCAACCTTTAACAGTTCATTTGACTCATTTTCATTAATTACTAGTTTCTACGTAACTGTTTTTATATATTGTTTTACTTTCTTTTTTATTCAAGAAAATGTTTTTAATTTATTTAACCTATTTTATTTTATATATATATTTTATTAAATAAATGATAAATGGGTTGTACTTGTATAGCGCTTTTCTACCTTCAAGGTACTCAAAGCGCTTTGACACTACTTCCACATTTACCCATTCACACACACATTCACACACTGATGGAGGGAGCTGCCATGCAAGGCGCTAACCAGCAGCCATCAGGAGCAAGGGTGAAGTGTCTTGCTCAGGACACAACGGACATGACGAGGTTGGTACTAGGTGGGGATTGAACCAGGGACCCTCGGGTCGCGCACGGCCATTCTTCCACTGCGCCACGCCGTCACGGACCTTATCTTCACCATACCTGGTTGTCCAAATTAGGCATAATAATGTGTTAATTCCACGACTGTATATATCGGTATCGGTTGATATCGGCATCGGTAATTAAGAGTTGGACAATATCAGAATATCGGATATCGGCAAAAAAGCCATTATCGGACATCCCTATTGAAGATGTGTCTGTGCAAGTGAACAAATGGATCCACAAGGGACAACAACCCTTTCCACAGACTACACACACATCAGAAACATACATCTTAGAAGCCTACAACAATATATTTGAAGAAGACTTTAGGATTAAAAGTGAAGATGTGAGGTGAAATAAGTACAAATGCAGCAATAAAAACAAGCAACTCCACTCATGATGGCTTTAAAGTTCAGTGATGTGTTGCTAACTTCAGCATTTTTCTTCTTTTTTGATGTTTTGCAGTAGTTAACATCCACAATGTAACAATGCTGCTAATCTACCAGAGTCCACATTTTGTTAACCATTTTATTAATTCATACTTTTAATTGGATAATAACATCAATAAAATGCAATGGAAAAATGTGTGAAAAAACCAATGAAAATAATAAGATGTCCTCTCTTCAAATATGAGAAAATAGAATAAAATAGTAGCTACATATATATAATATTCAATACATGCACACAACTTAAAAACATATAAGACTAGAAGATGAGAAGCACTACATACAACATCAAATATACATTCATATTAAACATGCTGTGTTTTTCAACTACATTTAGCACAATCACTGTTTACGTGTTTTTACATCCCTGCAGCTTCCATGACTGTTACACACTTGTGTTTACTGACCTGATTCTTAAACCTGAACATCTTATCACACACAGTGCAACTAAATGGTTTCTCTCCAGTGTGTGTTCTCATGTGTTTGGTCATGTTTTGCTTTCAGGAGAAACTCTTCTTACAAACAGAGCAAGTAAAAGCTTTCTCACCTGTGTGGGTTCTCATGTGCAATATAATTTCCTTCATAGTGTTGATTCTTTTAGCACAAACAGAGCAATCAAAAGGTTTCTCTCCAGTGTGTGTTCTCATGTGTGTGGTCATGCGTTCCTTTCTGGAAAAACTCTTCTTACAAACGGAGCAATTAAAAGGTTTCTCACCTGTGTGTGTTCTCATGTGTAATATAAGTTCCTTCTTAGTGTTGAATTGTTTAGCACAAGCTGAGTGTCAGGTTCAAACACTGATGACATCTATTAATCAGACAAGAAGCTAGGAATCATGCAGAGACAGAGTTCAATTTAGTTCATGAGGAGAACGCATGGAGCTGCACACTTAGTCACAGTCTTGCCCTACTTGGTGGCCTAGTGGTTAGAGTGTCCGCCCTGACATCAGTAGGTTGTGAGTTCAAACCCTGGCCGAGTCATACCAAAGACTATAAAAATGGGACCCATTACCTCCCTGCTTGGCACTCAGCATCAAGGGTTGGAATTGGGGGTTAAATCACCAAAAAGTATTCCCCGGCGCGGCACCGCTGCTGCTCATTGCTCTCCTCACCTCCCAGGGGGCGAACAAGGGGATGGGTCAAATGCAGAGGACACATTTCACAACACCTAGTGTGTGTGACAATCATTGGTACTTTAACTTTAACTATGGCCTAAGGTTCAGCTCCTGCATCCCTCTATTTATTCAGGAGTTCCACAGTCAACATCACTGAGGCCGCCTCTAAAAGGAGTGGTCACATATGTTATGCAAAGCAGGTACAGGACGCACAATACGTGACGGAATGTGCTGGGGGCCTTGTGATTTCGCCTTGTCTCTACTTCGTCTGCGTGTTGTCATCTTATCTTCGTTGAGGTCCTTGAAGTCCTTGGTTGTTAGCGGGCTAAAACAAAGATAACATCTGCGGCTGAGGCCACCCCTCAGACAAGAATTTTTTGTCCTTGCACAAATAGAAAAGTCTAACCTGAGCACAATATCTATTAACTAAAGCAACAGACTTTAAGCATGCTAAAGTTAATGTGATAATATATACATAATTATTCTAACACTGAGCAAACAAAAGGTTTCTCTCCAGTGTGTGTTCTCATGTGTCTGGTCATAATTTGCTTTCTGGAGAAACTCTTATTACAAACAGAGCAAGTAAAAGATTTCTCACCTGTGTGTGTTCTCATGTGTGATAAAATGTTCTTCTTAGTGTTGAATCTTTTAGCACAAGCTGAGCAAGCAAAAGGTTTCTCTCCAGTGTGTGTTCTCATGTGTATGGTCATGCTTCGCTTTCTGGAGAAGCTCTTCTTACAAACAGAGCAAGTAAAAGGTTTCTCACCTGTGTGTGTTCTCATGTGAAATATCATGTCATTCTTAGTGTTGAATCTTTTAGCACAAGCTGAGCAAGAAAAAGGTTTCTCTCCAGTGTGTGTTCTCATGTGTGTGGTCATGTGTTCCTTTCTGGAGAAACTCTTCTTACAAACAGAGCAAGTAAAAGGTTTCTCACCTGTGTGTATCCTCATGTGTAATATCATGTCATTCTTAATGTTGAATCTTTTAGCGCAAGCTGAGCAAGCAAAAGGATTGTCTCCATTGTGTGTTCTCATGTGTCTGGTCATGATTTGCTTGCTGGAAAAACTCTTCTTACAAAAAGAGCAAGAAAAAGGTTTCTCTCCAGTGTGTGTTCTCATGTGTGAGGTCATGTGATCTTTTCTGGAGAAACTCTTCATACAAACAGAGCAAGTAAAAGGTTTCTCACCTGTGTGTGTTCTCATGTGTAATATAATTTCCCTCTTAGTGTTGAATCTTTTAGTGCAAGCTGAGCAAGCAAGAGGTCTCTCTCCAGTGTGTGTTCTCATGTGTGTGGTCATGCGTTCCTTTCTGGAGAAACTCTTCTTACAAACAGAGCAAGTAAAAGGTTTCTCACCTGTGTGTGTTCTCATGTGTAATATCATGTCATACTTAGTGTTGAATCTTTTAGCACAAGCTGAGCAAGAAAAAGGTTTCTCTCCAGTGTGTGTTCTCATGTGTGTGGTCATGTGTCCCTTTCTGGAGAAACTCTTCTTACAAACAGAGCAAGTAAAAGGTTTCTCACCTGTGTGTGTTCTCATGTGTAATATAATGTCATTCTTAGTGTTGAATCTTTTAGTGCAAGCTGAGCAAACAAAAGGTTTCTCTCCAGTGTGTGTTCTCATGTGTCTGGTCATGATTTGCTTGCTGGAGAAACTCTCCTTACAAACAGAGCAAGAAAAAGGTTTCTCTCCAGTGTGTGTTCTCATGTGTGTGGTCATGTGTTCCTTTCTGGAGAAACTCTTCTTACAAACAGAGCAAGTAAAAGGTTTCTCACCTGTGTGTGTTCTCATGTGTAATATAATGTCATTCTTAGTGTTGAATCTTTTAGCACAAGCTGAGCAAGCAAACGGTTTCTCTCCAGAGTGTGTTCTCATGTGTCTGGTCATGTGTACCTTTCTGGAAAAACTCTTCTTACAAACAGAGCAAGTAAAAGGTTTCTCACCTGTGTGTGTTCTCATGTGTAATATCATGTCATTCTTAGTGTTGAATCTTTTAGCACAAGCTGAGCAAGCGAAAGGTTTCTCTCCAGTATGTATTCTCATGTGTACTGTGAAATGACTCTTCAGTCTAAATGATTTCCCACATTCAGAGCAGTCAAAGTGTTTGTTGTTAGTGTGATGTCTCGTATCACCTTTAGAGTCATTTTTACTCTCCAAAGGTTTTTGGATGTGGTCACTGTGATCAGAAGAGTCTGACATCATGTAGTCCATGTCTGACAGTGGAGCAAAGATGCTGTCTGGTTCTGACTTTATATCTTCACAATGCTCTCCATCAGCTTCTGTGATGTGTTGACATACAAGCTCCTCCCCTCTGATCTCCTCACTTTGACTGTGATGAAGCTGGAAGGACTGAGCTTCATCTTCATCATGAAGCTGCTCCTCTTTAATGTGGGTGGGGGCCTGTAGCTCCTTCTGTCCCACACTGGTGTGCCACTCCTCTTCATGACACCTCGCTGACAACCACTGGACGTCTGCAGAACAAATGAGGTGTTACTGTATTGAAGGTTGCAGTATTCAAACTATTGACATGTGAGCTAGGCCAAATAGACAGTGATGGACAAGCTACCTGGACAATGTAGTAAGCTAAGCTACAAGTTACTCTCAATTAAATGTAGCTAAGTTATCTTCAGAGAATTGTAGCACGCTACACTACAAGCAAAACACAAAAGTAGCTTGCCACATCAAAGCTACATTTAACAGCATTTATTTATATATATATATATATGTATAAATATATATATGTATAAATATATATGCATATATACATACATATAAATATATATATATATATATATATATAAATATATATATATATATATATATATAAATATACATATATATATATATATATATATATATATATATACATATACATATACATATATATATATATATATATATATTGGCCCACATGTATAATATCAATGTTTATGTTGTCCATGGAAAGAAGTTAGTAAGAAGCAAAAGAAAAACAACCAACCATGGATGACAAAAGGACTGAAAAATGCTTGTCACAAAAAAATACATTATATGGAATATTAATAACACAGACATCTGTAGAGGCAGAAAATAAGTATAAAAAATATAAAAACAAGCTAATTGGTATACTAGGAACATGTAAGAAGGAATACTACAGACAATTATTAAAGAAGAACAGAAACAACATGAGAGCAACATGGGGCATCCTAAATAGCATCATTAAAAATGCTGCTAAGAAAGATTACCGCCAGTACTTTCTACATGGAAATGCAAAAAATGACAATATGAACCAAATAGTTGAACAAATTAATGATTACTTTGTTAATATCGGAAAAAATGTGGAACAAAGATTTCCAAATCTAGATGATGGGTCAGTTGAGGACTTGAGTGAGCTCATAGACAGAAATCCCAATTCCATGTTTCTTAAGAACGTGACAAAAGATGAAATAATCAAAATTGTAAAACATTGTAAATCCAAGACCTCAACCGACTGTCATGGAATAGATATGGTAACCATAAAAAAAGGTTATAGAAGACATTTCAGAACCTCTGACATATACCAGCAACGTATCATTTCTAACCGGCAAATTCCCTGACCAAATTAAAAATTACAAAAGTCGTATCAATTTATATGAATGGAGACATACACCAGTTTACTAACTACACACCAGAATTCACTGCAAATAGCTCAACATGGATATCATTAATCCAAATAACAGAGGAGATGAGCGATGCAATAGATGGTAAAGAATGTGCGGCCGCAGTATTCATGGACTTAACGAAAGCATTTGACACAATTAATCATGATATTTTAATAACAAAACTAGAACGATATGGCATCAGAGGTTTGGTCTTGAACTGGGCAAGAAGCTATTTAACCAACAGGAAGCAATATGTGAAGATGGGTGAAAATATGTCAACAAGGCTAGATATATTTTGTGGTGTACCCCAGGGATCAATACTGGGACCAAGATTGTTTAATCTTTATATAAACGACATTTGTAAAGTTACAAAGGACTTAAAGTTAGTTTTATTTGTTCAGGAGAGAACACACAGAAGATAATACAAATAATAACAGAAGAAATAACCAAATTAAAAAGATGCTTTGACTAAAACAGACTATCTTTGAGTCTCAGTAAAAGTAAAATAATGCTATTTGGTAACAGGAGAAGTCCAAATGGACGGAGTAGACATTGAAAGGGTAAAATTAACCAGATTTTTGGGTGTAATAACAGATGATGAATTGAACTGGAAATTGTATGTAAAAAAATATACAACATAAGGTGGCAAAAGACATTTCAATAATGAATAAAGCAAAACATGTTCTAGACCAAAAATCACTTCATATTCTCTACTGCTCACTAGTGTTACATATATGAGTTATTGTGCAGAAATATGGGAAATAACTACAAATGTGGGCTACATTCTCTAACCGTATTACAAAAAAGATCAATTAGACTGATACATAATGTTGGATATAGAGAACATACAAACACTTTATGTATTGAGTCAAAAATATTAAAGTTTGATGATTTGGTAAAATTGCAAACACCTAAAATGATGTACAAAGCAAACTATAACCTGCTACCAAAGAATGTACAACGATTCTTCTCAACTAAAGAGGAGGAATATAATCTAAGAGGAAGCTCCAATTTAAAACATTTGTATGCACGTACAACACTTAGAACCTTAAGTACATCAGTATGTGGAATTAAAGGCCTACTGAAATGCCATTTTCTTATTTAAACGGGGATAGCAGGTCCATTCTATGTGTCATACTTGATCATTTCGCGATATTGCCATATTTTTGCTGAAAGGATTTAGTAGAGAACATCAACTATAAAGTTTGCAACTTTTGGTCCCTGATAAAAAAGCCTTGCCTGTAGCGGAAGTAGCAGACGAGTAGCGTGACATCACAGGTTGTGGAGCTCCTCACATCCAAACATTGTTTACAATCATGGCCACCAGTAGCGAGAGCAATTCGGACCGAGAAAGCTACGATTTCCCCATTAATTTGAGCCAGGATGAAAGATTTGTGGATGAGGAAAGTGAGAGTGAAGGACTAGAGGGCAGTGGGAGCCATTCAGATAGGGAAGATGCTGTGAGACCTGATATTCAGCTGGGAATGACTAAAACAGTAAATAAACACAATATACTCTATTAGCCACAACACAACCAGGCTTATATTTAATATGCCACAAATTAATCCCGCATAACAAACACCTCCCCCCTCCCGTCCATATAACCCGCCAATACAACTCAAACACCTGCACAACACACTCAATCCCACATTCCAAAGTACCGTTCACCTCCCCAAAGTTCATACAGCACATATATTTCCCCAAAGTCCCCGAAGTTACGTACGTGACATGCACATAGCGGCACGCACGTACGGGCAAGCAATCAAATGTTTGGAAGCAGCAGCTGCATGCGTACTCACGGTACCGTGTCTGCGCATCCAACTCAAAGTCATCCTGGTAAGAGTCTCTGTTGTCCCAGTTCTCCATAGGCCAATGGTAAAGCTTGACTGCCATCTTCCGGGAATGTAAACAATGAAATACCGGCTGTGTTATCCGGCACACCAGTCAAGGGGTGCATTCTACGGCGGGGGTGCGTTATCCAGCACAACACCTGCCGCAATACACCGCTTCCCACCTACAGCTTTCTTCTTTGCTGTCTCCATTGTTCATTGAACAAATTGCAAAAGATTCACCAACACAGATGTCCAGAATACTGTGGAATTTTGCGATGAAAACAGACCACTTAATAGCTGGCCACCATGCTGTCCCAAAATGTCCTCCACAATCCATGATGTCACACGCTGACGTCATCATACCGAGACGTTTTCAGCAGGATATTTTGCGCAAAATTTAAAATTGCACTTTAGTAAGCTAACCAGGCCGTATTGGCATGTGTTGCAATGTTAAGATTTCATCATTGATATATAAACTATCAGACTGCGTGGTCGCTAGTAGTGGCTTTCAGTAGGCCTTTAAACGATGGAATGGATGAGGTAAAGAAGTTAAACATTGCACTGATATGATCCAGTTTAAGAGGTTGTTCAAATTAATAGTGCTTACAAAGTACAAGGAAGAAGAATTATGAGAAATACTTTCATCCATCCATCCATCCATTTTCAACCGCTTATCCGGAATCGGGTCGCGGGGACAACAGCTCCAGCAGAGACCCCCAGACTTCCCTCTCCAGAGCAACATTAGCAACTTCCTCCTGGGGAATCCCGAAGCGTTCCCAGGCCAGAGAGGAGATGTAATCCCCCCATCTGGTCCTTGGCCGGCCGCGGGGTCTCCTCCCAGTGGGACGTGCAACGAGGGCCTCCCTAGGGAGACGCTCGTGAGGCATCCGCACGAGATGCCCGAACCACCTACGCTGGCTCCTTTCCAAGCGAAGGAGCAGCGGCTTTACTCCGAGTCTCTCTCGGGTGACTGAACTCCTCACCCTATCTCTAAGGGAGATGCTAGCCACCCTTCTGAGGAAACTCATTTCGGCCACTTGTATCCGCCATCTTATTCTTTCGGTCATGACCCACACTTCATGACCATAGGTGAGAGTAAGAATGTAGATAGCTCGGTACACCGAGAGCTTTGCCTTCTGGCTCAGCTCTTGTTTCGTCACAACAGTGCGGCAGAGAGACTGCAATACTGCCCCAGCTGCTCCGATTCTCCGGCTGATTTCCTTTTCCATTTTTCCCTCACTCGTGAACAAGACCCCGAGATACTTAAACTCCTCCACCTTGGACAGAGTCTCGTCCTCTACCTGGATTGTGCAAACCATCAGTTTCCTGCTGAGAACCATGGCCTCAGATTTGGAGATGCTGATCCTCATTCCAGCCGCTGAACACTCGGCTGCGAACCGATCCAGTGAGAGCTGAAGGTCACGAACCGAAGGTGCCATCAGGACCACATCATCTGCAAACAGCAGTGACGCAACCTTTAGCCCCCCGAGACGTATACCCTCTCCGCCATGGTCTCGACTCTGCTTAAAAATCCTGTCCGTGAAAATCACAAATAGGATAGGTGACAGAGCGCAGCCCTGGCGGAGACCAACCCCCACTGGAAACAGATCCGACTTACATCCAAGCACCCGGACACAACTCTCACTTTGGTTGTACAGAGATTGGATGGCCCTCAGCAGGGTTCCACTCACTCCGTACTCCCTCAGCACCTCCCACAAGATCTCCCAGGGGACCCGGTCATACGCCTTCTCCAAATCCACAAAGCACAAGTAGACCGGATAGGCATACTCCCAGGCCTTCTCCAGGATTCCCGTAAGAGTAAAGAGCTGGTCAGTTGTTCCACGACCAGGACGGAATCCACATTGCTCCTCTTGAATCTGAGGTTCAACTATCGGCCGGAGCCTCCTTTCCAGTACCTTGGCGTAAACTTTCCCAGGAAGGCTCAGTAGTGTGATACCCCTGTAATTAGCACACACCCTCTGGTCCCCCTTTTTGAAAAGGGGAACCACCACCCCAGTCTGTCACTCCCTCGGCACTGTCCCAGACTTCCACGCGATGTTGAAAAGGCGTATCAACCAAGACATCAACACCCAGAGCCTTCAGCATTTCTGAACGGATCTCGTCAACCCCCGGAGCTTTGCCACTGTGGAGTTGTCTAACTACCTCAGTGACTTCACTCCATCATTCTCAGGCTCTGCTCCTGTCAGGGAGGGTGTGTCTGATGTATTTGGGTTCAGGACTTCCTCAAAGTGCTCTTTCCAACGCCCTACGACTTCCTCACTTGAAGTCAGCAAAGTCCCATCCTTGCCGTGCACAGCCTGGATGGTTCCCTGCTCCCCCCTCCTGAGGTGCCGTATGGTCTTCCAGAACAGCTTTGGTGCACCCGATAGTCTTTCTTCATCGATTCCCCGAACTGCTCCCACACCCTCTGCTTAGCCTCGTCCACAGCCACGGCCGCTGCCCTTTGGGCCTGTTGGTACCTTGCAACTGCCTCCGTAGTCCCCTGGGATAACATACCCCGGTAGGACTCCTTCTTCAGTCGGACGGCTTCCCTGACCACCGCTGTAGAATACTTTCAACCTTATTGAAATGAAGATATTCTTCATCTCAGTATGTTAATAATGACTGAATTAATTAATTATATATTACAAAACTGTTGTATTAATCATTGGCGTTGTTAGGCCTATTTCAATTTCAGGGGGGCTTAAGCCCCCCTAAAATATTCTTAAGCCCCCCTAAATAATTTGGTGTTATATATATATATATATATATATATATATATATATATATATATATATATTTTTTTTTTTTTTCTTTTCTTTTTCTTTTACAAATACATGCTGACATATTCATTATAAAGTGGCCCGAATATGAGTTTAAATAAATAATCATATAACCTGTCATTATTCACTCAGTTTCCCCTCACTTCATAGCATAAGGTAGAGAGCCCCTTTAGTGCGTCGGTATCCAATCCGTTCCACTTGTTCATATAGAAAATGCCCACATCACTCAAAATCCAGTCCGCATTTTTTCTGCGACCTTGCTTGCGGTCCTTGGACGTGTTCATATAGAAAATGCCCACATCACTCAAAAACCAGTCCGCATTTTCTCTGCGACCTTGCTTGCGGAGTTGCAGTCCTGCAGGTGTATGAAGCACATTAGCACACAGCAAAGGAGATTGCAGAACAAGAACGTGAACGGATGCAAAATGAACATAAGAAACTTTTTCAAGAAAGTAAGTATTCATCACTGCTTGTAGTAAAATGTATTAGCTCCATTTTACACCAGGTCTGTTTGACAAAAAGTAACATTCCCGCTCTAAAACAATGCTGCTACTTAGTTAGCTAGTTAGCCTAAAATGCATCATGAAGGTCCTGGTTATTTATAAAGTTAAATGTGCACTCTTTTTTACCATTTGCTATTTTTGGGGTTACTTCCTCCTGGAGCATCAGCTTTGTTTCTCACTTTACACATGGAGGAGAACAGGAGCTGAGCTCATTCACGTATGACTATCATCAGTAGATAATAATAATAATAATAATAATCACTCCACAACCCCTATTGACCTGTACAAGTCAGGACAGAGGAGCACAGAAAGTGTAAGGGGAGAGGCCTCTACTGGAAAGGTGAGTAGGAGAATAATGATTCACATAAATACATATTAAAACATTTGAATGCAATGAATGCATGCATAAGTGATGTATCATGTTGTATACATGCATGTGTGATGTATCATGTTGTATACATGCATGTGTGATGTATCATGTCGTATGCATACATGTGTGATGTATCATGTCGTATGCATGTATGTGTGATGTATCATTATGTATGCATGCATGTGTGATGTATCATATTGTATGCATGCATGTGTGATGTATCATGTTGTATGCATGCATGTGTGATGTATCATGTTGTATGCTTGCATGTGTGATGTATCATGTTGTATGCATGCATGTGTGATGTATCGTGTTGTATGCATGCATGTGTGATGTATCGTGTTGTATGCATGCATGTGTGATGTATCGTGTTGTATGCTTGCATGTGTGATGTATCATGTTGTATGCATGCATGCATGGGTGATGTATCATGTTGCATGTGTGATGTATCATATTGTATGAATGCATGCATGTGTGATGTATCATGTTGTATACGTGCTTGTGTGATGTATCATGTTGTATACATGCTTGTGTGATGTATCATGTTGTATGCATGCATGTGTGATGTATCATGTTGTATGCATGCATGTGTGATGTATCATGTTGTATGCATGCATGTGTGATGCATCATGTTGTATGCATGCAAGTGTGATGTATCATGTTGTATGCATGCATGTGTGATGTATCATGTCGTATGCATGCATGTGTGATGTATCATGTTTTATGCATGCATGTCTGATGTATCATGGTGTATGCGTGCATGTGTGATGCATCATGTTGTATGCATGCATGTGTGATGTATCATGTTGTATGCATGCATGTGTGATGTATCATGTTTTATGCATGCATGTCTGATGTATCATGTTGTATACATGCATGTGTGATGTATCATGGTGTATGCGTGCATGTGTGATGCATCATGTTGTATGCATGCATGTGTGATGTATCATGTTTTATGCATGCATGTCTGATGTATCATGTTGTATACATGCATGTGTGATGTATCATGGTGAATGCGTGCATGTGTGATGCATCATGTTGTATGCATGCATGTGTGATGTATCATGTTGTATGCATGCATGTGTGATGTATCATGTTGTATGCATGCATGTGTGATGCATCATGTTGTATGCATGCAAGTGTGATGCATCATGTTGTATGCATGCATGTGTGATGTATCATGTTGTATGCATGCATGTGTGATGCATCATGTTGTATGCATGCAAGTGTGATGTATCATGTTGTATGCATGCATGTGTGATGTATCATGTCGTATGCATGCATGTGTGATGTATCATGTTTTATGCATGCATGTCTGATGTATCATGTTGTATACATGCATGTGTGATGTATCATG
Source organism: Nerophis lumbriciformis (assembly GCF_033978685.3). Taxonomy (NCBI): domain Eukaryota; kingdom Metazoa; phylum Chordata; class Actinopteri; order Syngnathiformes; family Syngnathidae; genus Nerophis; species Nerophis lumbriciformis. The sequence goes on along the minus strand of NC_084566.2, from coordinate 45,380,965 downwards.
TTGTATGCATGCATGTGTGATGTATCATGGTGTATGTATGCATGTGTGATGTATCATGTTGTATGCATGCATGTGTGATGTATCATGTTGTATGCATGCATGTGTGATGTACAAACCCCGTTTCCATATGAGTTGGGAAATGGTGTTAGATGTAAATATAAACGGAATACAATGATTTGCAAATCCTTTTCAAGCCATATTCAGTTGAATGCACTACCAAGACAAGATATTTGATGTTCAAACTCATACACTTTATTTTTTTTTTGCAAATAATAATTAACTTTCATGGCTGCAACACGTGCCAAATTAGTTGGGAAAGGTCATGTTCTCCACTGTGTTACATGGCCTTTCCTTTTAACAACACTCAGTAAACGTTTGGGAACTGAGGAGACACATTTTTGAAGCTTCTCAGGGGGAATTCTTTCCCATTCTTGCTTGATGTACAGCTTAAGTTGTTCAACAGTCCGAGGGTCTCCGTTGTGCTATTTTAGGCTTCATAATGCACCACACATTTTCAATGGGAGACAGGTCTGGACTACAGGCAGGCCAGTCTAGGACCCGCACTCTTTTACTATGAAGCCACGTTGATGTAACACGTGGCTTGGCATTGTCTTGCTGAAATAAGCAGGGGCGTCCATGGTAACGTTGCTTGGATGGCAACATATGTTGCTCCAAAAGCTGTATGTACCTTTCAGCATTAATGGCGCCTTCACAGATGTGTAAGTTACCCATGTCTTGGGCACTAATACACCCCCATTCCATCACAGATGCTAGCTTTTCAACTTTGCGCCTATAACAATCCGGATGGTTCTTTTCCTCTTTGCATACCTGCCAACTTTTGAAATCAGAAAAACCTAGTAGCCAGGGTCCAAGGGCCGCAGGCCCCGGTAGGTCCAGGACAAAGTCCTGGTGGGGGGTTCCTTCGCCCCCCGACGCAAAATGATTATTAGCATTCAGACAGGTTAAAATGTTGCTAAAACCATCACTTTTCTATCAGTCACAGTGACTTTTCGAAACAAAAATATTACAGCAAAAATCATAAGGGGTTGATTGACATGTTTATTCTGTCAGCTAACTTCAATAGTTTGAAATTATTTTGACAGTTAATGCCAGTTATCCTGTCAACCTTTCACAAGACTTCAATTTGTTCATTGAACGTATAAACAGTATAAACACTTTTTACAGTAAACAAATGGTAAAACAGTACTAAACAATTCCATTAAAAAAAAAATTGGTGTCATTATTAACTTTCTGTCCAAGCTTGTATAATCTACTGCCTTGTTCAATTGTAAAAAATATTCTGTGCCTAAAATTCACATTTCTATCACAATTATCATACTGTAAACATGGTAAGCTAACTTCATTAAAATGAATAGTCCTGTCAATAGCATGGAATTACAATTCTAATGTAGTTTTTTTGTAAGCCTTTCAAAAGAATTCAAAATATGAAAAATTAATGAAAATTAATTTAAGCCATCAGACACTTGAAAAGTGGCACATCACATCTCTAATGTAATCATTTTAACTTTTCAACAGAAATAGAACTGCAAAAATATTAAGGACATACTTCTGTATTTTGGTAGTTATGCTGTCAACATTTAACAAGATTTCTTCAACTTGGACTTGAAAGCATAAATAGTATAAACACTTTTAACAGTATAACAGTACTAAACAATTCCAATAGATAACATTGGTGTCATTACCTTTTTGTTTGCTCAATTATTGCCTCCGTAAATAAAACTTTGGCATTTATCAAATCCAAAGAAACTGTTTGGGCGACAAAAAACATTGAAAGTTTTCCACTTGTATCGCTAGCAACGGCATTAGACTTGTGTTTTTTTGTCCCAACGTGGTCTTTTACATCACTAATTCCTCCGTGTCCGATCGAAAAATCTTGTCTGCACAAGGTGCAATTGGCGTAGTTTTCACCCTTTTTGGAACGGATAATTATTCCCGGATAGGCTTTTGAATATTCTTCACGGAATGACTGCAGTTTTCTTTTCGGTTTAAGACTCGTATGCGATTTTTCTCCGGCTGATTCCATGATCGTTCGCTCGTTTGGAAACAATGGCAACTGGTGCCTCGTGCTTGGCAGCGGTGCTATAAATAGCCTCGTGCATGTGTAACAGGTACGTTAGCTATTATAGTAGACGTTCTCAATATTTGGGCTAATCAGAGTAGGACAGACACAATGAAATGCTTTAAATTATACTGGTGTTATTTAAATATGTACAGTGCAACAAATAGTGGACATACATTGATAGGAATGGCCATTCAAAACAAAAGAAAAAAACAGCAAGGGTTCAGGTAATTCATAACAGGTAGTATCAAAAGTTCTTAAAAGGTCATATGAGACTGATCGCAGTCCATATGCGCATTCAGAGTTCATACAGCCACACAGTTTGGGGTTGTGGGTATGGCAGTTTGTAGTGAGAGTTCAGTTTATGGGCAGGGTGTGTATGAGGTAGTGCAAAGGGCCGCAGAGCAATGAGATGCGAGGCAAGGGGTTCGGCTATAAGCCGCCTACTGGCCCGACCAGAGCAGGTGGAGTTCATGGGTTGAGAGGTGGAGATCCTTGGGCTCAGGCTCCAGGCCTATTTACTTAGGGACCTGGCCTGCGTAAGCACAGGACCCGAAGTTCAATCAATGTGCGCACATAACATCAACATTAAGTCATCTATCGTTCGACCTTCAATAAATATCATTATTAGCTATAATACTGCTAACATTAACAATCACATGCATGTATAAAATAAACACGACAGTACACAGTGTTGTCACTATGACGGGAGTTACATGAACAATAACAGTGACGTCACTATGACGGGTTTAACCACACACCAGCGGCAGTATTCATTGTCTTTACCATAGCATAAAAAGTGCAAATGGCCTTAAAACGCCACAACACTCAGTTACCATATGTAAATACTCAAAATAAAGACTCGACATAAATATAAATTCAATCGGATCAGAAACATCGGAGGAAACGGGATTGAAACCCGATGCTAACCGCCCATAGGAAATACATGGGTACGGCTAGTCGCTACTATTAGCAAACAGATTCACTTACCAACTCGGCTTAATATCTTATCATCGACACACTCTCTCGTCGCAACACGTCCCTGATGTTCGGCACCTACAAGTTTACAATTAGTTGTAAAATATTGGACGGTTGTTTTTACAATATGCAAGCAAACGACAACTTTAAAACATACCGGCTTCATATGTCCCCAGGCTTAGCCACCGCACCTGGCAGCCATCTTGGAATGCTGGATTTTATAGAGCGTGATTGGCTGCAGCGGGTCACGTGAGCACGTGTGTTAAACTCGCGAGATTAAACGTGGAAACGGCGCAGGTAATATAAGGAGATGTCATGAGAGGAAATATGGCTTATTTCCCACCCGTGTTACACATGGCATTCGGAATGGCTCGATAGGAAGTTACGGGAAGCAGTGTCGATTGTCATTGTTGTTACGCGATTTCGTGAATAAAACTTAAAAACGTTTTTTTTTTTTTAATTAATTAAAAAACTTATTTTTTATCACTGCAACCATAACCCGGAATAGGTTGATGAAAACCGTACTAATTACGGGAAAACCGGAGTAGTTGGCAGGTCCGGAGGACACGACGTCCACAGTTTCCAAAAACAATTTGAAATGTGGACTCGTCAGACCACAGAACACTTTTCCACTTTGTATCAGTCCATCTTAGATGAGCTCAAGCTCAGCGAAGCCGACGGCGTTTCTGGGTGTTGTTGATAAACGGTTTTCGCCTTGCAAAGGAGAGTTTAAACTTGCACTTACAAATGTAGCGACCAACTGTAGTTACTGACAGTTGGTTTCTGAAGTGTTCCTGAGCCCATGTGGTGATATCCTTTACACACTGATGTCGCTTGAGCCTGAGGGATCGAAGGTCACGGGCTTAGCTGCTTACGTGCAGTGATTTCTCCAGATTCTCTGAACCCTTTGATGCTATTACGGACTGTAGATGGTGAAATCCCTAAATTCCTTGCAATAGCTGGTTGAGAAAGGTGTTTCTTAAACTGTTCAACAATTTTCTCATGCATTTTTTGACAAAGTGGTGACCCTCGCCCCATCCTTGTTTGTGAATGACTGAGCATTTCATGGAATCTACTTTTATACCCAATCATAGCACCCACCTGTTCCCAATTTGCCTGTTCACCTATGGGATGTTCCAAATAAGTGTTTGATGAGCATTCCTCAACTTTATCAGTATGTATTGCCACCTTTCCCAACTTCTTTGGCACGTGTTGCCGGCATCAAATTCTAAAGTTAATGATTATTTGCAAAAAAAAAAAATGCTTATCAGTTTGAACATCAAATATGTTGTCTTTGTAGCATATTCAACTGAATATGGGTTGAAAATGATTTGCAAATCATTGTATTCCGTTTATATTTACATCTAACACAATTTCCCAACTCATATGGAAACGGGGTTTGTATCAGTATGTATAAATGCATGTGTGATGTATCACGACCGACACCAGCAGATGACATGGCACCCCAAACCATCACTGATGGTGGAAACTTTACACTAGACTTCAGGCAACGTGGATCCTGTGCCTCTCCTGTCTTCCTCCAGACTCTGGGACCTCGATTTCCAAAGGAAATGCAAAATTTGCATGGTTGGGTGATGGTTTGGGGTGCCATGTCATCTGCTGGTGTCGGTCCACTCTGTTTCCTGAGATCCAGGGTCAACGCAGCCGTCTACCAGCAAGTTTTAGAGCACTTCATGCTTCCTGCTGCTGACCTGCTCTATGGAGATGGAGATTTCAAGTTCCAACAGGACTTGGCGCCTGCACACAGCGCAAAATCTACCCGTGCCTGGTTTACGGACCATGGTATTTCTGTTCTAAATTGGCCCGCCAACTCCCCTGACCTTAGCCCCATAGAAAATCTGTGGGGTATTGTGAAAAGGAAGATGCAGAATGCCAGACCCAAAAACGCAGAAGAGTTGAAGGCCACTATCAGAGCAACCTGGGCTCTCATAACACCTGAGCAGTGCCAGAAACTCATCGACTCCATGCCACGCCGCATTAACGCAGTAATTGAGGCAAAAGGAGCTCCAACCAAGTATTGAGTATTGTACATACTCATATTTTTCATTTTCATACTTTTCAGTTGGCCAACATTTCTAAAAATCCCTTTTTTGTATTAGCCTGAAGTAATATTCTAATTTTGTGACACACGGAATTTTGGATTTTCATTTGTTGCCACTTCAAATCATCAAAATTAAATGAAATAAACATTTGAATGCATCAGTCTGTGTGCAATGAATAAATATAATGTACAAGTTACACCTTTTGAATGCAATTACTGAAATAAATCAAGTTTTTCAAAATATTCTAATTTACTGGCTTTTACCTGTATATGGTGTATGGTGACATGGACTAAACATATCCACATATATATGGTGTATGGTGACATGGACTAAACATATCCACATATATATGGTGTATGGTGACATGGACTAAACATATCCACATATATATGGTGTATCGTGACATGGACTAAACATATCCACATATATATGGTGTATCGTGACATGGACTAAACATATCCACATATATATGGTGTATGGTGACATGGACTAAACATATCCACATATATATGGTGTATCGTGACATGGACTAAACATATCCACATATATATGGTGTATGGTGACATGGACTAAACATATCCACATATATATGGTGTATGGTGACATGGACTAAACATATCCACATATATATGGTGTATCGTGACATGGACTAAACATATCCACATATATATGATGTATGGTGACATGGACTAAACATATCCACATATATATGGTGTATGGTGACATGGACTAAACATATCCACATATATATGGTGTATCGTGACATGGCCTAAACATATCCACATATATATGGTGTATGGTGACATGGACTAAACATATCCACATATATATGGTGTATCGTGACATGGCCTAAACATATCCACATATATATGGTGTATGGTGACATGGACTAAACATATCCACATATATATGGTGTATGGTGACATGGACTAAACATATCCACATATATATGGTGTATGGTGACATGGACTAAACATATCCACATATATATGGTGTATGGTGACATGGACTAAACATATCCACATATATATGGTGTATGGTGACATGGACTAAACATATCCACATATATATGGTGTATGGTGACATGGACTAAACATATCCATATATATATGGTGTATGGTGACATGGACTAAACATATCCACATATATATGGTGTATGGTGACATGGACTAAACATATCCACATATATATGGTGTATCGTGACATGGCCTAAACATATCCACATATATATGGTGTATCGTGACATGGCCTAAACATATCCACATATATATGGTGTATCATGACATGGCTTAAACATATCCACATATATATGGTGTATCGTGACATGGCCTAAACATATCCACATATATATGGTGTATGGTGACATGGACTAAACATATCCACATATATATGGTGTATGGTGACATGGCCTAAACATATCCACATATATATGGTGTATCGTGACATGGCCTAAACATATCCACATATATATGGTGTATTGTGACATGGCTTAAACATATCCACATATATATAGTGTATTGTGACATGGCTTAAACATATCCACATATATATGGTGTATGGTGACATGGACCAAACATATCCACATATATATGGTGTATGGTGACATGGACTAAACATATCCACATATATATGGTGTATGGTGACATGGACTAAACATATCCACATATACCGGTATATGGTGTATGGTGACATGGACTAAACATATCCACATATATATGGTGTATGGTGACATGGACTAAACATATCCACATATATATGGTGTATGGTGACATGGACTAAACATATCCACATATATATGGTGTATGGTGACATGGACTAAACATATCCACATATATATGGTGTATCGTGACATGGACTAAACATATCCACATATATATGGTGTATGGTGACATGGACTAAACATATCCACATATATATGGTGTATGGTGACATGGACTAAACATATCCACATATATATGGTGTATGGTGACATGGACTAAACATATCCACATATATATGGTGTATGGTGACATGGACTAAACATATCCACATATATATGGTGTATGGTGACATGGACTAAACATATCCACATATATATGGTGTATGGTGACATGGACTAAACATATCCACATATATATGGTGTATGGTGACATGGACTAAACATATCCACATATATATGGTGTATGGTGACATGGACTAAACATATCCACATATATATGATGTATGGTGACATGGACTAAACATATCCACATGTATATGGTGTATGGTGACATGGACTAAACATATCCACATATATATGATGTATGGTGACATGGACTAAACATATCCACATATATATGGTGTATGGTGACATGGACTAAACATATCCACATATATATGGTGTATGGTGACATGGACTAAACATATCCACATATATATGGTGTATTGTGACATGGCCTAAACATATCCACATATATATGGTGTATGGTGACATGGACTAAACATATCCACATATATATGGTGTATGGTGACATGGCCTAAACATATCCACATATATATGGTGTATCGTGACATGGACTAAACATATCCAGATATTAATAAAAGGCCATATCGCCCAGCCCTAGTTAGAATGTGATTTTTTTTTTGAATATATCCACCATCATGTCTTTTATAATGAATGTGAACGATATAAAAATTCCCCAAAAAGTGCAGTTCCCCTCTAAATTCCAATGATTAGATTTAAGACTTGAAGTGTATGAGCATGAAGTGATGAAGCCTACTTGGATGAGTCTTCTAAGACAAAGTGAACAGTCCAGTTGTGATGGATTGAATGCCCTGAGAATAAAAGGATATGTGCTTACTTGGACTGTGATGAAGCTGTGAGGACTCAGGTGCTTTGTCTTCATGCTCTTCAGTCTTCACAGAGACAACAGTCAGTGGAAACTTGCTGACATCATCCTCCTCCTGCCCTACAACACACTCTCCCTCCTCTTCCTCTTTCATGTGGGGGGGCTGTGGATCCTCCTCTTCCTCTTTAATGTGGGGGGACTGCTGGACGTATGTTGGGTAAATAAGTAAATAAGATAAATGATAAGAGATAAAGAGAGAATATAAATAGTTTTGGACTGACACTGTTAACACAATGACATTATTTATGTTCTTTTGTGTGTTGTGTTAAAAGTGTGTAGCAAAACAACCAAAAGAAACACAGGAAATACCACCTTTTGTCCTAAAATTAATTAAAAAGTGGACAGTCAGTACAAAAACAGACTTGGACATTTGATGGGGGTCAATTTGAAAAGTTTTATAAGTATGAGGCAGCATTGATTGAGGCATTTTTAACTTCACTAAAGTCTGTAAATATTGAGATTGTCATTACCATAACTTCAATATCATGGAAATAAAAAATATATAACTCCAAAATCACTTAAAAAAATATTCATGGTATGTTTTTGTCATCATGCAGAATACTTTTGGGTGGTCATTTTGTTGGCTAGGCCAAAAGGAACTTTTACCAAAACATGTTTTACTATGTGGTGTTTTATGGAGTATTCCCATCAACAATTCCTCTTTAGGAAATGGAGACCATCTATGACACGCTGAAAGAAAGTCAGTCACCTTCATGTTCTTTTAATAATTCAAGTGTTGACTACTTTGGTTACTGAAAATAAATGTTTACTTTCACTTATTGTTGCATGTAAGTCAGAATCAGGAAGTGAAATTATAACTTTAATTAGATTTGATTACAGTATAAAATGTATTTGGTGAGTGTGTGAGTTTTGTGTAAACATGTTGATACAGGTTTACATCTTCTTGGGGACTGGAACACAGGTATGTCCTGAAAGGATGCACCCATTTTTAAAACCTTCACTAAGCTGTGCCACCACTCTTTCTATGCCACATCAATGTGGATGCGCTCCCAACAGGTATAAAAGAAAGGGCAACTCTATCCTCCTTCAAAACCGCAATAAAAGTACACCTCCAGGCAACTTCAACCCTAAACTAACACCCTCCTCGGATTGTTAATAATCAAATATAAACAATCAAATGTAGATACTTTTCTTATGCCTTCTAATCTCTCTCTCTCTCTCTCTCTCTCTCTCTCTCTCTCTCTCTCTCTCTCTCTCTCTCTCTCTCTCTCTCTCTCTCTCTCTCTCTCTCTCTCTCTCTCTCTCTCTCTCTCTCTCTCTCTCTCTCTCTCTCTCTCTCTCTCTCTCTCTCTCTCTCTCTCTCTCTCTCTCTCTCTCTCTCTCTCTCTCTCTCTCTCTCTCTCTCCTCTCTCTCTCTCTCTCTCTCTCTCTCTCTCTCATCTCTCTCTCTCTCTCTCTCTCTCCTCTCTCTCTCTCTCTCTCTCTCTCTCTCTCTCTCTCTCTCTCTCTCCTCTCTCCTCTCTCTCTCTCTCTCTCTACTACTTGCTGTACATATCTTACCAAGTCAGACCTACACTGTTTCAATATTTCTCTTTTCTCAATTGTTGATGACTGATGATAACAATCAAACCTAACCCCCCTCCACCCCACCCCGAATTGTAAATAACGTAAATAATTCAATATATACACCCTGATGATTATCTTGTGCAATGACTGTATTATGATGATAGTATATATGATAGTATATATCTGTATCGTGAATCAATTAAGTGGACCCCGACTTAAACAAGTTGAAAAACTTATTCGGGTGTTACCATTTAGTGGTCAATTGTACGTAATATGTACTTCACTGTGCAACCTACTAATAAAAGTCTCAATCAATCAAACCAACATTGTCTCACTTAGCTCATTAAGCAAACTACCAGGGTGAGTGAGTCCTTTTAAACCTTCATAGACCTTGTTGTTACTTCTGACCAGTCTAAATCACCACAAGTGGAACTACTGTATGCAGCTTAAGTGATCATTCCATCATTTTCTGTACCCATAAAAAACCTACACTAGCAAAGCTTTCAATGACAAACTGGCAAATTAAGACTGTTCCTGGTACTTGCAAGTACACAGGTTTTTGGGTCAATTCCTAACCTCAGAAAAGTAGATAACTTCACAGTCAAAGTGGGTGACAATATTATAACAAACAAAAATGAGATTACCTATCTTGGCTGCATCGTAGAGACTAATCTCTCCAGTGAAAAAATTACTACTAAGGTGTTCAAAGAATCAGCCGACAAATTATGTTCTTACATAGTAGGATCGCCCCTCTGGTGGGTAGAAATACACTTAAGACTAACACAAGCACTCATTTAACCCCACTTTGACTACAGAGTTCATGTTTGGTACCGTGACGCCTTAAAAGCCCTGAAAAACAAACTCCAGACAGCCCAAAACAAAGTCCATCTCGGGCTCACATTTCCGCCAACCATTTCCTAAATGCTCTTAGTTGCAGAGTACAGATTCTTGCAGTTGGTCTGGTGTAAAAGATACACCATACCACTAAAATACCCATGTACCTGTCTAGATACTTCAGAAATGTAAAATATGTTCATCATTATAACCTCAGAGGTAGTTGTACAAATCATATTCAACCCAGATTTCACTCCAAAAAAGGTTCTAATTAGTTTGCCTGCTATCCCACCAAAATGTGGAAGTCCCTATCAATAGCCATAAAGGAGTGTAAATCCCTTACTTCCTTCAAAGTCGCTTTGAAAAGACAATACAGGTTGTCACTACTCGTAACTGGGAATAGACAAATGTGCCTTTTAGCTTAAATGTTATTTTAATTTACTTGTTGCAGTATTTTTGTCTACTTTCTACATAGTACTGTGTTCTGTGTGAGTTTAAAAAAAAGTATTTCAACTGAAACCATCTCAGGCTTTCTTGTAGCAGTGAATGTGTACCGTGATGAAAGTGTAGCCTTTCCTATGCAAACTTCTCATAACTCCTTCAATCAATCAATCGCACATTAATTACATTACATTACATTACCATGAATTGACTTACGTGGACCCCGACTTAAACAAGTGTAAAAACTTATTGGGGTGTTACCATTTAGTGGTCAATTGTACGGAATATGTACTTCACTGTGCAATCTACTAATACAAGTTTCAATCAATCAAAAAAGATACAAACTGAGAAGAACATCAACTTCAAACTGTCTCGTTTTCTGAAGAATCTAAATGAAAGCATTGCATCATCCCCATAAGACAAAGCATATATTGAAGAAAAGTGTTAATAATGAAATACAAAGTTAGTAAAGATGTGAGAGTAAGAAGTCAACAAACCTGTTGTGTGTAACACAACTTGATGTTTCTTGAAATGTTGTCGCTCATTCTCCTCTTTTGTTGGACATACTTTGCTATGGTTCTTTCGCACATGTTCACACAATCACAACACTTTACACTCACATGTTCACACGATCACAACACTTTACACTCACATGTTCACACAATCCCAACACTTTACACTCACACTTGATCTCTACTTAGCGATGTGTTGATAACGTCCGCGTCTCTTTGTTAGCAGCTAACAAGCTAAGCTAACTAGCAAGCTAAGACTTGATAAAGTGCGCTCAGACTAATGTATCCGGATACAAACAATGTTTCATCTACTACACAACATATGTGCGTACATGTATGCACTAAATACAAATAGAGAAACAATAATGGCCAGTGGCCAAGTTTAGACCTTCTCCGTTAAACGCCATTTTGCTTTTTACTCCTTCGTCTTCTTTGAATTTCCAGGCGACTAGTAGAGCATCTTAGGCCTCCACAGCTTCTTAACGTCCTGTCCTATGGTCCATACTACATTCTACAGCTTCTTAACGTCCTGTCCTGTGGTCCATACTACATTCTACAGTACAGGAGATCGCGCTAGCAACCTTTCAATTGGTGATGGGAGGAAATGTGCCAAAGCTTCCAGGCTTGTGACGTGTCATTCTTTTTCTTCTTTGGTTTAATGGCGGTTGACAAGCAACCTTGTGATGCGCATTACCGCCACCTACTGAAATGGAGTGTGGACGGTGATGGATCCCTACTCTATATTATTTTATTTAACCCAGTCTTTTTTTAAATGTATTTATAATGTTTTGTATCCTACATGTTCTGAGTGCAATCCTAAAATATATTCCACTACTAATCTAACCTTCTCTTTCACTAACTTATTTCCCAGTATTGCCCTTTCTCTATTGTATTTCCTTCCTCTTTGTGAAATTCATGACTTTAGTCTTTCCAACAGAGAATCTTAAAGCCCAAGCTGTTCCCCATTCTTCAACTTTATTTAACGCTATTTGAATCTTCTTTTCTCTATGATGTGTATTTCTAGCTCTCTTTCACATCACTCCATCATCACAAACAGTGCCACCTCCACTAACACTTCCACTTCACTAAACACTTCATGTATCATTATTGAAAACAGTACTGGACTTATTATACTGACTTGTGAGGGCAAGAAGGAGAATTTTGAAGGGCGATCTCGTAGCATATTGTTGGTCAGCAGAACAGGGACTTGAATCCCGGAAACTCAGAATGAAAGTCTGATGTTCTTACGACGGAGCAATTCAGGGTTTCTTCACAACACGGAAAACTACATAAAAATGAAGAAAAATGCTTCTGGCAAAATTTTACTTGCATACTTGACCCCGTTCTTGGAAATACTGGGATTTTTTTCTAAGTGTCAAAAATTTGGGATCTTTTTAAACAGTGTAATATTCAGGATTTTTTGTAAGTCAATCAATCAATCAATCAATGTTTATTTATATAGCCCTAAATCACAAGTGTCTCAAAAGGCTGCACAAGCCACAACGACATTCTCGGTACAAAGCCCACATAAGGGCAAGGAAAAACTCACCCCAGTGGGACGTCGATGTGAATGACTATGAGAAACCTTGGAGAGGACCGCATATGTGGGTAACCCCCCCCCCCCCCCCCCCCCCCCTCTAGGGGAGACCGAATGCAATGGATGTCGAGTGGGTCTGACATAATATTGTAAGAGTCCAGTCCATAGTGGATCTAACATAATATTGTGAGAGTCCAGTCCATAGTGGATCCAACATAATAGTAAGAGTCCAGTCCATAGTGGGGCCAGCAGGACACCATCCCGAGCGGAGACGAGGCAGCAGCGCAGAGATGTTCCCAACCGATGCACAGGCGAGCGGTCCGCCCCGGGTCCCGACTCTGGACAGCCAGCACTTCATCCATGGCCACCAAGTGTCAAAAAGTCAGAATTTTTTGTATGTGTCAAAAAGTCTGGAATTTTTTTGTCAAAAAGTGTGGATTTTTTTATAAGTGTCAAAAAATCGGGATTTTTTCTAAATATTATCCCGACTTTTTGACACTTAGAAAGAATCCCGACTTTTTGACGAATAGAAAAAATCCTGACTTTTTGACACTTACAAAAAATCACGACTTTTTGACACTTACAAAAAATTATGACATTTTGACAAAAACATTCCTGAATAATAGTATTCAACCTTTATTTGTTGTTATTTATACTTTCTGAATAAATGATGTGATAATGTTCATCAGTCAACTCATTGGTGTTCATTTTCAATTTATCAAGATAACAAAATAACATCAAAACCAATTTACAGGATGTTATTTATATACTTTGCTCATTTTCCTTGACTGGTGCACTAACATGTGTTTTTTTTTTGTTTAGTTTTTTACATATGTAGCATAATCTACAAAGATACAAATAATTGCTATTGTGACATCTAGTGGACACATTTAGAACAGCAGTTTCTTTCATTCAAAAATGTCAAATCATTTTTATACTTAGCAAACTCATCCCAGGATTAAACCTGTTTGTGACCGTACATTTGACACCCCTGATTTAGTCTCTTCTCACGGCTAGGGCCATCACCTTTGCATACCAAGGTCCAACTTTGTTGCCTCTTCTTCTGCCAGAACTAATCCAATCCACACACAAATGTCAGTACTAAAGGGCCCTATGTTATTATGTGCCCAGAGTGAAATAGCTACTAGTTAACCTGGTGCTTTGCTTTCTCCAACATGAATATAAACATTCACCAAATGCAAAACACAATACCAGTTCATTCATTCACTTCAACACAGACTTGTTTTATCGAGGAACGTAACTTTCACACAGGCTTCTGTGACGTAGTGAGTGTCATCTGACGCCAGCAAGGCACAGAGAGAGTATAGAGAGTGTATAGCCAACAGGGTTTTGGAGTTGATGTCCAACATGGCACCCTGTAGTCACGTGAAGGGGTTTTAACCAATCATTTGGGAGACTGTCTGGCCATACTCTCTCTAATTAGTGAAATCCCCTCAGGTGACTACAGAGCACCTTGTTAGACACCGACTCTGAACCCGGGTTGGCCAAACTCTCTCTACACGACTCTGGAAAGGAGCACACATCAGTGACCTCTAGAGGACGATGCCAGTAAATACACAACATTGTTACTATGTCTTACATTGTTGTGTTCATATATATTTATATCATACTTGCCAACCCTCCCGGATTTTCCGGGAGACTCCTGAAATTCAGCGCCTCTCCCGAAAACCTGCCGGGCCAAATTTTCTCCCGAAAATCTCCCGAAATTCAGGCGGACTCAGGTCCTCATGGGTTTATTGTTAGGCAGTTTCATTAACGTCCTCCCAGCGCGGCAACAACACACAACAACAGCAGTCACGTTTTTGTATACCGTAAAGCAGTTTGTCTGCCGTAAACAGCAATGTTGTGACACTCTTAAACAGGACAATACTGCCATCTAGTGCATTTGATGAAAGCACTTTTGTGCGTGCCACACATCAATGCATCATCAGAGAGGGTGTTCAGCATGGTTAGAAAAATAGTGACAGAGAATAGAACAAGGATGGACAATTCAACCCTTAACTCAACAATGAGTAGATGAGTGTTATGTGTGTGTATATGTGTAAATAAATGTACACTGAAATTCAAGTATTTATTATATATATATATATATATATATATATATATATAATAAAATATATATATATATATATATATATATATATATAATAAAAAATATATATATATATATATATATATATATATATATATATATATACATATAATAAAATAAATATATATATAAGCGGTAGCAAATGGATGGATGGATATATATATATATATATGTGTGTGTGTATATATATATATATATATATATATATATATATACATATAATAAAATATATATATATATACATATAATAAAATATATATATATATATATATATATGTGTGTATATATATATATATATATAATAAAATAAATATATATATATGTTTGTATATATATATATATATATATATATATACATATAATAAAATAAATAAATATATATATATATATATATATATATAGCTAGAATTCACTGAACGTCAAGTATTTCTTATATATATATATATATATATATATATATATATATATATATATATATATATATATATATATATATATATATATATATATGTCTTAATAAGGTTATCCAAAAAATAGTGCTCGATACCGTAGTAGAGCGCAATATATGTATCATCAGGAGATCTCCTGATGATTGAGGGAACCCCCCTCATGAAACAGGCCTGTAGAGATTAAATAGTCTTGTGATTTTTTTCCCACACATACATATATATATATATATATATATATATATATATATATATATATATATATATATATATATATATGAAATACTTGACTTGGTGAATTCTAGCTGTAAATATACTCCTCCCCTTTTAGCCACGCCCCCAGCAACGCCCCCGTCCCACCCCGACCCCGCCCACCCCCACCCCCCTCCCCCCACCTCCCGAAATCGGAGGTCTCAAGGTTGGCAAGTATGGTTTATATTGTTCACAAAATGAAAGTAAAAATCATTTAATGATCTTGAAAACTTTCCCTGTATTTACTGGGTGGTGTGATCAATACCAACATGTACAGTAATACCCACAAACACTTGCACTTTGTCAGCAAAGTTCTTGTAAAAAAGAAAAGAAAAGAAGAATGTTGCTGAGCTAATGCCCCGCCTATCCTCCCCCGAGCCACTAACCACTTCATCTGGGACACAAAGGACAAGACAAAAAGTGAAAGACAGCTTTAAGGACTTCAACACAAAATGTATGCATCCTTTCTAACGGCCACTGGGGGGCGGTAGAGGTAATTATTCCAACAAGGTTTTACTAAGTGTTTTACAAGGTCTGACTCAAATTGCCTACCTGGTCTGTGTGACTACACTCTGGCAACCCATGTTGTCTGATATAGTCCTCAAACATACATGTTGCTACTGTAATGGCAAGCTGGAAAAGGTTGACATAGCGTGTAAAGTAGTCCCTAACCACAAATACACACCTGTTGCCCTGAGATGTAACAGGTAACTCAGTAATACTCAGAGCAGCAGATCCTATCATGTTGAAATGTACCATCTTTATCTTTCATGACGGTCACTGCGGTTAAGTGGCTTGGATCAAGCGTCCAGTCAATGTTTGGCTTTACCGTGTCTCATTTCACATTTCACTTTCCTTTTCTTGGATGCTTTGCACTAGAAGATTCAGACTCACACTTTCCCCTCCTCCCACTTTTAGTACTTTGGCCACAGCGAGTCAATCACATGAATTGTTTCAGCTTTACTTTTTACTTCCTGATCCAACCCTGGCTTGGAATTTAACACTGGCTTGTAATCTAACCCATGCAAGGCAGAACTGCCAAATGTGACTGACTATCATAAACAGAAATAAAACTTTAAAATGGGTGAAGTCAGCACAAAGCGTCAGATGGACAGAACAAGTGTGCCAAGAGCCAAGGTCAAAGTTTTCTTCTGCTTGGAGACGGCACCATATGTAACATTAACATACACACCTTGATGACTTACCCACTAGATTTCTAAAGTCTGTGCTGAGCAGTTTGTCCTTCATCTGGTTAACGTCTCACTTCAGACTGGAACATTTCCAAAGGCCTTAAAGGGGCTGTTAGCAACATTTACACAGATGTCTAGAGGGCGCTAGCTTTCCAATTTATTTCACACAGCATATCCCTTCTTCTTTCGGCTTTTAGGCCGTAATGATGTAACTACATACGTACGTAACACATGCATTAGCTGTGGGTGTTGTTAGCTAATAATAGTGATTTGGATAGTTAGCGTTAGCTGTCATTGAATGTAAATCCTATCTTAACAATAACATGATTGCAAATTGTTTGTTGCCTCTCTTGGACTGCTTTGTATGTGTGCACGCCTTCTTTGCACGTAAGTGTTGACCAGACAGGGTGAGTGACCACCAATCATTTTATACGGACTGGTTAACATTTTTATTATACAACCTTACCCACCCGCGCCGCCTAGAGTATAGGCTCCGCCTACACGGATACTGAGCGACCAATGTCTGCACCCGCGGACGTGGACGCGCCTACTGGTGTGTACGCGCATGAGCCAAGATCGATCATTTGTGGACTTTCTTTGCTGGAACATGAACGTAAGTATAGATTTATTGATTTATTGCTAGATTCACAGTAAAGATCGGCCTTTGTGTTTCTATCATCATTTATGTATGATAGTAATGACGTTGTTTGATATTAGGACTAGCAGTAAAACTTTATATTCTGTAAAAAAAAGGCTATTTTATTTCAAATGGAATAGCAAGGTTTTCATCCAATCACAGCCAGGACGTTGGCCATAGGCTCGGCCAATCAATGACTTGCAGGCTGGTGGACTGGCGAATGACAGGAGAGGAGGGGCGGGACAAGGAGAGAGAGGGAAAACACAAAGGGACGAAGATGGCGGCGTCTGTCCTTGTTAGGGAGGGAAAATTGTTTTTTACTCAAGTAACCGTCGTCAACGTGGGAGTCTCGTCACGTCAGAGAAGGACGACGCCAGCCTGTTGATTGCTGCAGTACGGACGTGTTTGTGGCTAACTTTATAGTCTGTAAAAAAAAAGGCTATTTTATTTTTAAATGGAATAGCAATTTCGGCAGAATATGTTATGGTAGTTAAGTAAAGTTTCTTTGCTGTGTATTTTTCTTGATGCGACGCTCGGAACTGGTTTAAGTCACGTTTTTTTATATCTCATCTCCTTTTATTTTTTATAAACTTTTTGGTTGTCGCTCTTAAAGTATTCTATAAGAATGCACACTGTCTTGTGACTTGTTGATAAGCATGCGGGTTGAATTCCGGGATTAGGGGTGTTAAATTGTTGTAAAAAACAGACTTTTATATGCTAAATGCTGCCGCTAGCACTAAGCTAACCACGTGGCTTAGCTTAATGGTAGCTAGCGGCAGTTATTACGGTGTTTCCTGGTCTCGTGAGTTTGCGCACGGGCCAAAAACTCCGCTGCTGTGTGGACATCTTGTGTGCCGCTGTGGTATTAATATGAGTGTGTATTATTTCTTTCTTTATTCTTTAGTGGAGAGAGATCCTGTTTATTGTGGACTGTGTGTGACGCCCTGTTGTTTTTGTATCCATTCAAAAAAAAGGTATGTCTGTTATGAGTTTTTTGGCATAGTTAATTGTAGAAAAAAATATAAAATGAGTTGATGTGAGTGGGAAAAATGAGGTATATTGCTGCACATATTAAGGATCCTTTTTCTTAATATATATTTTTGTTATTTGCTGATGTATATATTTTATATACCGTATTTTCCGCACTATAAGGCGCACCTAAAAACCACAATTTTTCTCAAAAGCTGACAGTGCGCCTAATAACCCGGTGCGCTTTATTACGATTCATTTTCATAAAGTTTCGGTCTCGCAACTTCGGTAAACAGCCGCCATCTTTTTTCCCGGTAGAACAGGAAGCGCTTCTTCTTCTACGCAAGCAACCGCCAAGGAAAGCACCCGCCCCCATAGAACAGGAAGCGCTTCACCCGCCCCCATAGAACAGGAAGCGCTTCACCCGCCCCCGGAAGAAGAAGAAAAAACGCGCGGATATCACCGTACGTTTCATTTCCTGTTTACATCTGTAAAGACCACAAAATGGCTCCTACTAAACGATCCGGGTCATAAAAAGACGCAATCTCTCCATCCGCACACGGATTACTACCGTATTTCACAGCAACTGAACCGCACTGTGGAACGGGAGCACGTACGGTGAATATTCGCTCCACAGGGAATGAGAAGTCATCCTTCACTGTGGTTCTAGCTTGCCATGCTAACTTCCACTCATGGTGATATTCAAAAGGAAGACCTTGCCAAAAGAGACCTTTCCAGCCGGCGTCATCATAAAAGCTAACTCGAAGGGATGGATGGATGAAGAAAAGATGAGCGAGTGGTTAAGGGAAGTTTACGCGAAGCGGCCGGGTGGCTTTTTTCACGCTGCTCCGTCCATGTTGATATATGACTCTATGCGCGCCCACATCACAGATGGTGTCAAAAAACAAGTGAAGCACACAAATACAACACTCGCCGTCATTCCGGGTGGATTAACCAAAGAACTCCAACCGCTGGATATTGGTGTCAACAGGGCATTCAAATCACGACTGCGAACTGCGTGGGAAAAATGGATGACCGAAGGCGAACACACCTTCACTAAGACGGGCAGACAACGCCGGACAACATACGCCAACATCTGCCAGTGGATTGTAAATGCCTGGGCAGATATTTCTGTCACAACTGTGGTCCGAGCTTTCCGGAAGGCAGGATTCACAGAACTGCTGCACAACAACAGCGACACTGAATCCGATGATTTCGAAGAGACGGAGCCCGCCATTTTGGAAGCCACGCTAGCGCAACTTTTCAATTCGGACACCGAAGACGAAGAATTCGAAGGATTTACCGGTACGAATGAAGAATAACTTCAGAAAGTGAGCGCTATGTTTATTTTGTGTGTTGTGTGTTGTGACATTAACGTTCGAGCAACATTACCGGTATGTTGCTATTGCTCTACACCATTTTGAATTTTACTATGTTTGTGATTGCACATTTGTACATTTTGGGACAGAGTTGTTAGAACGCTGGTTTTCAATATATTATTAAAGTTTGACTGAACTATCTGACTGTTTTTTTGACATTCACTTTAGCGCAGCGTTTTTTTGACATTCACTTTAGCGCAGCGTAGGCGCGGCTTTTAGTCCGGGGCGGCTTATTGGTGGACAAAATTATGAAATATGTAATTCATAGAAGGTGCGGCTAATAATCCGGTGCGCCTTATAGTGCGGAAAATACGGTACTGTTTTTTATTTAATTAATTTATTAGAGACTAATTTATGCTTTATTTACTTTTTTAAATTATTATTATTTTATTTATTATTATTATTTCCACATGTAAGCATAAATAATTGAGTTGAGTGAGCACTGATGACGCTGGGAGCTGTGGAGAGAGATCTTGTTTACTGTGGACTGTGTGTGACGCCCTGTTTTTGTTTCCTTTTAAAAAAAGAAAAGGTGAATAAATCCTCCACGACTCAACTCCTGTGTGTGCATCACTATAAAAGACACAACGCAGAACAGTGACTGTTACATATATAATGTATCATGTAAAGTGTCTATCTGCAATCTTTATCATTAAAATGAATGAATTAGAAATTATTTTAATCACTGTTTACATCAGTTCAGACAACTAATGTATTTTGCGCCTGTTCATAATTTCTTATGCGACTGTATGGAACTTGGTCCCATCTTCTATTTTGTGTGTTTTGCAGCATCATCTACTGCCTGGATTTTTGCCTACAACTGCTCCTGCTGTGTTCGCTTAATCAAGTAAGATACTTTCTGGTTTGTTAAAATGTAATGTTGCTTACACATTTTTCTAGCAGCTCTTGGCCTATTCAGGGGGCCGAATCAAGAAGTGCACCCACAATTTAACGTTGCCCTATATCTTGTCTAGTTTGTAGCAATGAAACAGACAACACCACCATTTAACAATGTATTTATTTAAATATAACATTAGAAACAATGATCAATGATAAACTTTACTGTATTTTCTTGTCTTTTAGCGCAAACATAAATAGAAAGACTGTGCCTGTCTCTTTATCAACCTTAAGACGAAAGACACGTGTAGACGTTCAAAAAAGGCTTCATCATTGTGGTATGCAAATTCATAAATTTCTTGTTTAAAAATAACCTCATAGTTGCTTCTCTTTCTGCTTGGAATATCCTATTCTGTCTATGTTCTGACCAGGTCTCTTGTAAGAGAGAGACCTGATACATCATCATCAATAATAATAATATTCTGTACAGCTAATTTGAAAGTCATGTTAATTTTAACATATTAAATTTTATACAACTACAAAGACGCATCAAAAATAATGCAACAATATCGAAACGGCTGCAACACCTCAGACCTGCAATCTGAGGCAGAGAATGAGGTTGAGCTGCCAGAAAAAAGGAACAGGTAGCCAGTGTAAGTGTGTTTTGTCTTGTTTTGTCATGTTTCTATAGTAATAGGAAAGAGCCTGGATCCAGCCTGGCCTACAGGCCAACATAGCGAGGGGGAAGAATGGCCGACAACATTTCCTGCTCTGGTGAGCAATAACTGACAAATACCGGATGGTCATTCTGTGCCACATATTTTGGAAAAAATTCAAATTCACAACCAATCACATATTTTCTTCAAACTTTGTCAATAACTTTTGTCATTAACTAAGGTCAATAGCTAATGTCAGGATTATGAGTAATGAGGATAAACACTGAAACATGAAACATTTTATACTGCTATTTGTCAACAGTGGCTGAGGTCCAGATCCTTAGCCTGCTGGAAACTATTAAACACACCCACGACCAGCTGATGGCGAAGGTCAACTTCTTAACCAGCAGGTTGACCATTACCCCGGGGCCAGAAGTTGAAGCGGGTGACCTGGAAGGCACAGAGAGACCTGGAACAGAGACCTGGAACATCCTGGGCAGGATGTTCACAGATGACGTTTCAGATCAGATCAATTGGAAGAGTGTCAACAACAAAAAGGCCTTTAGCAGAATGGCAACAAAGACCTTGCTTTTCAGTAAGTATATCATTCAAAGTAATATTACATACGTTCAAAGTCAATAGTGGGGGCAGCCTTGAAAATGGTAGCAACCATCATACCTGTAGCTGCTCCCAAACTTATTCTCTTGGTCAGATTAACGTAACGCTTCAACTGACTTCCTTTATTGCGTTTCTTCGCATTCATTATTATTTTTTAAAGAAAGAAACGGTCTACATGGCAGCTTTGTGTGATTAGAGTAACCATTGCTACATTTTCTTGTTACATTTCACCTGTTTGCTCTTTAAATACCACTTTTAATGTTATTTATTTTTTTCAATCGTATTTTTAAAATGTGCCGTGGGGCCATTAAAAAAATTACCTGCGGGCCGCACGGGGCCGTACTTTGGACACCCCTGGCCTACACGAATACAAACATAGAATGATAGTACAAATATAATTGTCATGTCTGTGTGATCATGTTTTTGTTTTGGTCATGTTCGTTTTGGTTTTTGGACTTTTTGTGCACTTTTGTTTTGTCACCATAGCAACCATTAGTTTTCACCTGTCAGGTCACGCACCTGTTTCACGTTTTGAGTCACGCACCTGCTTTCACTAATCATGTCCATAGTATTTAAGTTCATTCTTTTCAGTTTGTCGTTCTGACGACATCTCCACATTTATGCTTCTGTACACTCTTCATCCTCTAAGATCCTGCTTCATGTCCCATGCCAATGTAAGTTTTTGTTCCATGTTTATAGTCTTTTTGTTTTTCATAGTTTGTTCTCCGCCACTGTGCGTGCTTTTCGTTTGTACTTTTTTGCTATAGTCTTTTGGTTTCATAGTTTATTCTCCGCCACTGTGCGCGCTTTTCGTTTGCACTTTTTTTTTGATATATTAAATAAATCATGTACCTTCATTCCCGTCTCGCCCGAGCCAACTTTCCGTTGCATCCCGGAAAAGCAAACACCCAGGACCAAGTCATGACAGTATGTCGTCAGCAGACCCGCTTTTCCGCACGAGAGTTGGACAATTTAGATGAGGCTTCTTGGGCGGTCCCAAGAACACCTCATGTTATCAATGACACACCTCATGTTTTCAATGACACACCTCATGTTTTCAATGACACACCTCATGTTATCAATGACACACCTCATGTTATCAATGACACACCTCATGTTTTCAATGACACACCTCATGTTTTCAATGACACACCTCATGTTATCAATGACACACCTCATGTTTTCAATGACACACCTCATGTTTTCAATGACACACCTCATGTTTTCAATGACACACCTCATGTTTTCAATGATACACCTCATGTTATCAATGACACACCTCATGTTTTCGTGACACACCTCATGTTTTCAATGACACACCTCATGTTATCAATGACACACCTCATGTTTTCAATGACACACCTCATGTTTTCAATGACACACCTCATGTTTTCAATGATACACCTCATGTTATCAATGACACACCTCATGTTTTCGTGACACACCTCATGTTTTCAATAACACACCTCATGTTTTCGTGACACACCTCATGTTTTCAATGACACACCTCATGTTATCAATGACACACCTCATGTTTTCAATGACACACCTCATGTTTTCAATGACACACCTCATGTTTTCAATGACACCTCATATTTTCAATGATACACGTGAATGACACACATCATGTCATCAATGACACACGTCAATGTTTTCAATGACACACGTCATGTTTTCAATGACACACGTCATGTTTTCAATGACACATGTCATGTTTTCAATTAAACATGTCATGTTTTCAATGACACCTCATATTTTCAATGACAGACCATGTTTTTAATGACACATGTGAATGACACACGTCACGTTTTCAATGACACATCTCATGTTTTCAATGACACGTGAATCACACATGTCATGTTTTCAATGACACACGTCATATTTTAAATGACACCTCATGTTTTCAATGATACATGTCATGTTTTCAATGATACATGTCATGTTTTCAATGAAGACACATGTCAATCAATGATACCTGTCACCTTAAAAAAAGATGTCATACTAACATGTCACGTTCCATGTCATGTTAATGATACACATTACCCACACAGCAAAAAGACTCCGCGGCGGATCCCCCGCGGAGGTATCGCGCTTTCCGGAACGGACCCGCGAAACGGACCCGTATCGGCGTCCACTTGCTCTCAGGATTACATCCGCCACGGAGGCGTGGCGCGGACCCGCCGTGGCGCCGAGCTGGATCCGCTCCGCAGCCATGATCAAAACCTAAGCTCCGCGGCGCACCAGCAACGGACTCATAAAAACCCTGGCTCATCTGGCCCGGGTCCGTTTTGGACCCGTTTATCTCATTTTCAAAATCCCTTCTGTTCTTGCTGTAGGATAAAATAGGAAACTAAAACATTCACTAAGCCCTACCACAGCAATATAGGCTTACATATGCATTGCCTTGTATTTTTAAACTAACAACATTGTCAATAGGCAGAAACAGAAAATGGTCAATTCACTCTATAAAGTAAATATATAAATAGTAAATATACATATTTAATCTATTAGGCTACAGCTTCAATGAAATGCTGCTCCATGCACAGCTAACATATCAGAAAATGAATAACTGGTGAATGACAAGAAGTTCAATAAAAGATTGTTTAATTGATACATTTCTATTCCTCCTGAGGAGGTGGAGGCGGGACTCGTCTCCTGGTTGCCCGATCCGCCGCCAGGTTGAACCACCTGATGGCGTGTTTGGTGACCTCAGCGTCCGTGGCTGACCCTGCCACCACATTTTTTCTCACAGCACCTGTAATCAAACAAGGTTACAAGACAGATATGTTTATGTTTATGGTATGTAGCATCCAAAGCCAAGTATGCTTACACAATACAAAATATTCCATCCATCCATCTTCTTCCGCTTATCCGAGGTCGGGTCGCGGGGGCAGCAGCCTAAGCAGGGAAGCCCAGACTTCCCTCTCCCCAGCCACTTTGTCCAGCTCCTCCTGGGGGATCCCAAGGCGTTCCCAGGCCAGCCGGGAGACATAGTCTTCCCAACGTGTCCTGGGTCTTCCCCGTGGCCTCCTACCGGTCGGACGTGCCCGAAACACCTCCCTAGGGAGGCGTTCGGGTGGCATCCTGACCAGATGCCCGAACCACCTCATCTGGCTCTAGGTATTAAGGAGATTACATTTGAAAAAGAAACAATCCAAAATGTTCAAACAATATCATTATTTGGTTCCTTGATCAGAGTACTGCATGTGGATGAATCTGTGTGCTTTTGTCATGTTTGTTTGATTCTGTTGGATGACAGCGGCGGGGGGCATAAATAAATATCCATAACCCAACTTTGGGAAGTTGACATTGTTTTCTTATTATTGTCACATGGGGGGGTCGCAGCTCGCGGCGTGGGTGTTCTTCCAATGCAAAGAGACGGCTCCGGACAACAGCGTGAAGGTAGGCTAGGATTTATTAACATAAATCACGCACTACCACAAACATAAACAATACAACAACAACAACAAAAAAAGGCAAGCGTGCCTAAAACGCAAGTGAGGCTAATCTTAAGCAGAAGCTATGGCATGGACATGGAAACTTACTTGGTCAGAGCAAGACATAAACCGGTGTGACATGAAAACATGAAACAGGTGCGTGACGTGACAGGTGACAACTAATGGTTGCTATGGTGACAAAACAAAAGTGCACAAAAAGTCCAAAAACCAAAACGAACATGACCAAAACAAAAACATGATCACACAGACATGACAGAGCCCCTCCCTTAAGGACAGATACCAGATGTCCAAAAAGAAAAAAAAATGAACAAGAGTCATGGGAGGGCGGGAGGGGGACATGGCGGTGGGTCGCCAGCCCAAGTGGCCCCGAATCCACCGAGGCAAAGTCAAGTGGCGGCGGCGAGTGGAATGCCGCTGCAGCAGGCGAGGCGGGCGCCCAGGGATTGGCCACATTCGTGGCCGACTGGGAGGTGGGCGCACTTGGCGTGGCGGGCGACCAGGTAGCGGCCATATCCGTAGCCGACGAGGAGGCAGGCGCTTCGTCATCATGGCAGGCGTGGTGAGTCAGGCGGCGAAGCTCAGCGTGGCGCGTCTGGCGGCGAAGCTCGGCGTGGGTCTTGGTCTTGGTCTTGGCGTGGGTCTTGGTCTTGGCATGGCGGGTCTTGGTCTTGGTCTTGGCATGGCGGGTCTTGGTCTTGGTATGGCGGGTCTTGGTCTTGGTCTTGGTATGGCGGGTCTTGGTCTTGGCATGGCGGGTCTTGGTCTTGGCATGGCAGGTCTTGGTCTTGGCATGGCGGGTCTTGGTCTTGGCGTGGCGGGTCTTGGTCTTGGCGTGGAGGGTCTTGGTCTTGGCGTGGAGCTGGTGCTAGCCGTGGTGCGGCAACAGGTGCTAGCCGTGGAGCTGCGACAGGTGCTAGCCGTGTAGCTGCGACAGGTGCTAGCCGTGGAGCTGCGACAGGTGCTAGCCGTGGTGCAGCGACAGGTGCAGCGACAGGTGCTAGCCGTGGTGCAGCGACAGGTGCTAGCCGTGGTACAGCTAGCCGTGGTGCTAGCCGCGGAGCAGCTAGCCGTGGTGCTGCTACTGGTGCTAGCCTTGGCTCTGATGCTAGCCTTGGCGCTAGCCGTGGTGCAGCTACTGGTGCAGGTGGAGGTGGCCTAGCTGGGGGTTGCGGCTTGACATGCCGAAAGACCGGTGGTGGTGGCCGTGCTGGAGGCTGTGGCTTGGCAGGTCGGAAGACTGGTGGGGGCGGCCGTGCTGGAGGCTGTGGCTTGATATGGTGATGCTGAGCCACCCCACTTGAACAATTCCCAGCCCTAGCCCCCCCCTCAAGGGGCGGATACCAGACGCGCTCCCTGCGGTCTGGAACTCTCTGTAGGGTGGGCGGAGGAGGGCAGAAACTTCCCCTTTAAATTGTCCAAAATGTCTTTTTTGTACCTGCGATTGAGTGGGTGAAAAAAAATTGTTTTGTGTCTTGGGTGTGGCTTGAGTCCTGGGGAGCGGGGAATCAAAAGAAAAAGAATTCAGAAAAAAAAAATCCTGGTCTTTGACGTCATTCGGGCAAAGCCGGGCTGGCTGCAGCTTGCTTCCGCCCGGAGGGGGAGGGGCTTGTGGGAGCGGCGTGTCCTGCCGACTCGCGGAAGTTCTTCCTGAAGTCCTTCCTCGGGAGCGGCGCTTCCGGCACTGTGCTGCGTCCCCGCATTCCTGGGACCAAATGGAGTCTCTGTACTCCACGGAGGAGTAGCGCAGAGTTTGAAAACATGAGGTGTGTCATTGATAACATGAGGTGTATCAATGATATATTAACCCTAACCCTACTGAGCTCGAAGGCTAGTTAGCGGTACTTTGGTACAATTGGCTCGGCAAAATAACCATTTTTGATTTTAATAACCTCTGGATGCTTTATAAATGTTTTTTGGCGGTGAAATGGCTGCGGTGAACAAATCCAGCCCGTCCATTGAGGCCAAAGACCTGGATGTGAGTCGTCATGACAACCTGCAAGATGGCCGCCCCCTAAGTCCCCCAAGGTCAGGTTGTTGTCCCAATTCGTCAAATGACGTGGCAGACCGCCATTTTGAATAATTATGCCCACTAGCAGCAATGTTGCCACAAATTAAGCAACCATACCACTACAGAGGTTTTACGCCCCAATGTTTTGCCACATAATTAAGAATGACAGCGAAGACCATCAGAATTAAAATGGACATTGAGGTCAACACTACTCCGACGGCCGTGACCTCTTGACCCGTGATGATCGTCCCCCTGACGCCTGCTGCGCATCTGGAGGACGGAGGGACAGACGACAGCACCACATGTCTGCGGCTGACTCTGATGCAAACCCTGACAACTGACAGCACAGCAAACCTGCGACCGATCATCCTGCTACCCCCAAGCAAAAGGCCAAAAACAGAAAATGGCAGCACAAGGATAAAGGGCCACCCACAGCAAAAGGCCAAAAACAGAAAATGGCAGCACAAGGATAAAGGGCCACCCACAGCAAAAGGCCAAAATCAGAAAACGGCAGCGCGAGGACAAAAGCAGCGGACTCGCAGACCGGGCCAGCTGTCAGCCTGGCAAACCTGTGGTGGGTCAGACCCGCGGACAGCCGGCTGGAGACCTCCTTCGGGCTGTTCCAGGTAGGTCTACCAGGTATGTCTACCAGATAGGTCTACCAGGTAGGTGTACCGGGTGCAGGCGGTGACATGGGAAAGGTCAGCACAAGTCGCCATGTTGCGACCACCGTGAGACAACTTCAGTTAGACAAGACAAACTACTTTGTTGACATCCAACACTGACGAGCCCTCTAGAAAGGTCATCTAGAGCAGGGGTCTCAGACACGCAGGGGTCTCAGACACGTATCTAGAGCAGGGGTCTCAGACACGCAGCCCGCGGGCCAATATGAACATTTGATGTTAGTGCAGCCCGCGAGTTTTATATGATTGCCGCTTGACAGCGTCATACTTGCCAACCCTCCCGAATTACAGGGCAACCATTCTCTCGTGTGTCTGCTGATTTTCACCCAATCAACAATATTAAGGGCGTGTCGTGATGTCACTGCCTTTAGCGCCCTCTACAACCTCTACAAACAGCCCTAACCCTTCCGTGCTACAATATACACCCCCGCTACCACCAAACCCCGCCCCCCAACATCAACCTCCCCTCCCCCTCCCCCTCCCCCTCCTCCGTGCGTCGGTTGAGGTAAGGGGGGGGGGGGGGTGTTAGCGGGGTGTATATTGTAGCCCGGAAGAAATAATGCTGCAAGGGGTTCTGGGTATTTGTTCTGTTGTGTTTATGTTGTCTTACCGTGCGGATGTTCTCCCGAAATGTGTTTGTCATTCTTGTTTGGTGTGGGTTCACAGTGTGGCGCATATTTGTAACAGTGATAAAGTTGTTTATACGGCCACCCTCAGTGTGACCTGTATGGCTATTGACCAAGTATGCATTGCAGTCACTTACGTGTGTCTGCAGAAGCCGCATACAACATGTGACTGGGCCGGCACGCTGTTTGTATGGTGAAGAAGCAGACGCGCGCCCTTAATATTGTTGTCCGGGTGAAAATCGGGACAGATTCGGGAGAATGGTTGCCCCGGGAGATTGTCGGGAGGGGCACTGAAATTCGGGAGTCTCCCGGAAAAATCGGGAGGGTTGGCAAGTATGTTGCTAGGGCGGGAGAACCATTCAAAGAAGGTGAATTCATTAAAAAGTGCATGTTAGATTTTTTAAGAAATCTTTTCTTGCGGCCCAGCCTCACCCAGTTTCGGCATCCAGTGGCCCCCAGGTCAATTGACTTTGAGACCCCTGGTCTAGAGAGATCAGCACAACTCGTCATTCCACGTCAGCCGTGTTCAAGGTCCATCCGACCTGTCACGACCATGCTGATCAAGGCTCCAGTCGTTGTGCGTCTGTTGTTTCTGATCGGGGTCCTCCGGGGGCCTTGCGTGCGGTTTGGGTGCCATCCTGGCTTATCATAGACGGACAGTGCATTTAACCCTAACCCCCTAACCCCCTCCTCTAACCCTAACCCCAACGCGAACCCTAACCCTCTAACCCTAAACCCCTAACCTCACCCTAACCCTAAATAAGGCACACTTGGAAATAATGAATGTCTTTGTGTGTAATGGCGGTTGAAGTCCACAGGAGGGCGTACGTTCCCTCCAGAGTCTATTGCTGTCATTAAAAGACACTTGGGCAAAAGCCAGCGTTGTTTCTTCATAAGTATGGTCCTCTAAATAAGGGACACTCAGAAAGTGCCGACTTTTCTCCCCCTGAGAAGTCTGGGACACTAAATAAGGCACACTTGGAAATAATGAATTTCTTTATGTGTGCAATAGTGGCGGAAATCCACAGGAGGGCAGCGATTCCCCGCTGTCCTTTTTAGTCTTAATGGTTCTTTGTCTTTCCCAGCTCAACTGCCTTTTTTGACCTTTGCCCCATGTCGGCTCTCCTTGGGCCTTGCCCAGGTCACTCACAGGAAGGAAATGTTTGAACTATTTTCGGCTTCCCCCCCACCCCCCATATTTTGGTCCGTTGCGGCCCGGTTGACCTTTTGGCCTTTGGGGCTTTTTTAGGCCTTCCATACCGCTGCGAGTCATCCCGGGGCAGTATTTTTTAAAACCCAACCCTAACTCCCCGGTAACAAATGCTGGACTCCTCTGCCTCACTCAAATACGCCAAACTGTTTGAAAAGATGCCCAGCAAGAGGGCTCCCATTCCCCGCTATCCCAATGACATCACTTGGCCCCTTTTTTAGGTTTTGTTTGCGGGAATTCAATCCAGAGGCTCCAGAACAAGCACACCGCCACATTTTCTCCACAAGGTGCTGGTACCCTAAAATAGTGACACTTGGAAAAAATCCCAACTTTTTGAGTGCTGGGACCCTAAAATGGTGAAAAATTCCCAACTTTTTGACACTTAGAAAAAAATCCCACCAACCTTAAATTATTCGAGTCAAGATGACTCCCTGCTTTTACCCAAGGGACTAACCTGACACTTCTATCCGGGGGCTCCATGGCAGGTCGGCCTTCTTAAAGGAACACACACATATAGACAAATGTACAGCTTTTTTAGTGACATCCAGCAAGTAGAGGGACTAATTTTGAACATTACCTCCGAGTGGAGATCCACGGCAGGTCGGCCTTCTTAAAGGAACACACACCTAGACACTTTGACAAAATCCCAGCTTTTTTTTAGTGACTTCCAGCATGTAGAGGGACTAATTTTGAATTCCTTACCCAGGTGGAGATCCAACCCTAACCCCAACGCTAACCCTTTATGTACCTCCATCAACGTAAGGCACTAATCTGACTTTTCTATCCGAGGAGGGCTCCACGCCATTTCAGCTTTCTTACAGGCCGCTCCTCCTAGATACTTGGAAAAAATCTTCCACCTTTTTTTTTGGAAGTGACAAAGTCCCCGGCTGCCCCGCGGCCCCCGGCTCCACAGTGTTGTCGTTGGCCTAGTTTGCACTAGTTTCCAGGGCTCACCGCGTGGAGGTGGACATCTTGAGCCCCATAGTCCCCTGACGGGCCACCCCGCCCATTCGGCTGGTACGCCGGTCAGGGGCCCGCACGCGAAAAGGGAGGTCTCGTCCCGCACGCACGAGACGCTTCACCCCTTCCCGGGCGGCCCTCAGGCTCTTACGAGAAACACCGGGAGGGGCGGTCAGTCCCTTCCGGGCACCAGAGGGGCGCTCACTCCCTCTCGGCCGCCTGTCCGCCCCCCGGACAGGCTCTCTGCAACAAAAGATTGGATCAAAGGATGACTCTCAATAGATGGCAACGTTCAAATCCATAGCACTACACAAACTTTCCAGAATGATGGGAGGTAGTCTTCTCCTTCCTCTGTGTGTCTTACTGGAGCCCTAAATTACAATCCAGGGTGTTTTTTGCATGATTTATTTGAATGATTAAAAAGATGCATGTTTTTATGTATGGGTATAAGTGTTTGTTTACTTAACATATTTTCATATATATTTATTTTATATTTATATATTCAATATTCAATGTTTCTTGTTCTGTTATTGTTTCGGCATGTTGCAATAGCAGCTTGGGGCCACAGAGGGTCGCCGTGTTGGCTTTTGTTTTACACTTTTGTTTTGGTAAAACTTCTATTTTGAAGTCCAACACAGTGAATTACGGGGACTCTACCTCATTGTTTATAGCTATCAGCACCGAGCCATTTACATGATGTCGTGCTAGTCTGCTATTGCTATTTCTCTTTTGACGAGTCAGGCCTGATGAAGGTTTTCTAACAAAACGTTGCCAACTGACTTGTCGCATGTAAATATACCTTTCCTTACTAGTTATTCTTTCAATAACAACTTTTGTTTTTGTTTACCGTGCCAGCTGGCCTGGTCACGAGGTGAAGCGTCACTTGGACAACTGGTTTTTTTTCTTCTGTAAATAAACCTTTTATATTTTCTATACCACAATCCACCCCGGTGGCTCATTAGCGTTCTTTCTAGACACATCAGCGTTATTTACAACGCATTTTTACAGTAAGAGACGATCGTCCTTACCTTTGATCGCCAACGCCATAACCGGATACGAGCGAAGCGGAAGTCCCGCCAATGGTCCGCTTTTTCTTTTTAAAGAAAAAGAAAAGATACAGACCAAATACATTTGATTTTTTGAAAAGTGATCCCGGTCAGGTCCGGGCGGAAATGAAGACCGCAGTGCCAGGTTTCGCCTCCAGATTGGTTCCCCCCGGAAGACGGCCGTTATTACGACCCAGACGGCCTAAATCCATTTTATTTTTTGAAAAGCGAACCTTACCCGACCTTCGCTGACTTTTTTCAAACCATCCACAACCGCGACATTATTTTTTACATTAATGTCGGAGTGGTATGACGACGGATGGGTCCCGGTTTGGTCCGGGCGGAAACAAAGACCGCAGCGCCAAGTTCCTCCTCCAGATTGGTTTGCATAACCAACTTTTCTTACCCATTGGTACCTGTTTTTGTGGATTTGAGATCTGCATAAGTCCCAAAAATATGCAATGAAACCATGGAGGCATGGCGGAGATATTGATAATTTTGCCTTCTGTATGCTTGGAAATTATTACTTGGTGATTTACGTTTAGAACACGCTTTACGACATGCAAATACAGCAGGTGGAATACTATCTACATAATAGGCACTCGGCAAAAAGGCAATACAAAATCATCATCAGGAGCTGGCAAGCACAACAATCACATATGAGAACCAACATGAGTCTGAGAGCCTGCAGGGGTGAGATAAACAAACATCTCACTTTATGAGTGAGTGTGTGTGTGTGTGTGTGTGTGTGTGTGTGTGTGTGTGTGTGTGTGTGTGTGTGTGTGTGTGTGTGTGTGTGTGTGTGTGTGTGTGCGTCGTATTGGTGCCAGTGTCATTTTAGTCCACAGTAGAGCAGAAGCAACGCTAACTTCAATAATTGTATGCTTCCTGCCTTTTGCCCCTCCATACTGTCTTCTGCTTTTGAAATTGTGGCTGCCTTATTTCACAGGCCATAAGCACATACTGGAAGCAGCGATAAACTCCCATCATGCACATCTAGTATGCATCTATTCTCTATTCCCACCAGTCAGCAGCTGTGAATGTTTCAATGAATGAATAATGACTTTCTCACTTTGAGTGGAGGTCCATTTTCTCTGAGACTTCTTGCTTGGTATTTCTACCCTTAGGGTCCACAACATTAGGTAAGCCTGCACATTATTTTCATGGCAGTAGTTTGCAGTGGCGTATAACTGCGTCATCACACTGAGAGATGTCTCTCATCGTGGTTCCTTGTTGAGGTAAATTAAGACCCTGGAGAAAAGGAGCCTTCCAGTCCACCCCCATCAATGGGACCAGCTTGTCCATCTCAAGTTGTAGGGTATTGTTGTAATGTTCCCTCAAAATGAGGATGGAAGTATTAGCCCAAGTCATGGCGTTGTCAGCGATCAAGGCCTGGTCAAATGACATGCCATTTTGCTTATTGTGGGCGGCTGAAAATCCCTGTTAATATTTGTAAGGTGATGCATGATTTTTATAATATTGTGCATACATTTGGCTTTCAAGCCAGAGTTATAGTCCTGCTTGACCTCTTGACCCCCACATGTTCTCCTAGATTGTGGAGATATTTTTTAAATTGTTGTGCAGGCAGAAATTGTGCGTGGGGTTCAAAAAATGGAGGGGCAAAGTCTATATTCTGGTCTTGGTTGCCTGTAGTGTCACCATATTGCAACCATGGGGCGCTAAAGCACTTCCCTCCACATGTGTCCTTATCACCGTCAACTTCTGGGCGGGAAGCTAATTTCCATCGGACAGGAAGTGTGTCACATTGGCCTAGCCTTGACATTGTGAAAGGTGATTAGCAACATCCAAGGTTATGCTAAAAAAATGGTGAATAAAAAAAATAGGCAAACAGCACTACAATTATTGTCTCGCCGTGGCTACAGCTGAGGTAAGTGTTAGCAAAAAATATCAAAAAAGGGAAAAGATAAAAAGTAAACAAAAGGTAGAAACAATAGTAATATTTAATGACAAGCTATGTACGGTAATTACGTTTTGGCATATATGTGCCTTCATCAAATTAGACTTGTCAATAAAAGGCAGCCTTACTTGTGCGAACGGTGCGAGATATCACCCGTCTGCCGTCGTTGTGCCGAATGAGGCTGCAGGTAGCAATTGTAGACAGGAGGGGTGGTCTTAAACACAACACAGTGACCCCCCCCCCGTGGCTCAAAACCACTACTAAAACCGTGTCAACTTTTAGGGTTAGGGTTAGGGTTAGCGTTGGGGTTAGGGTTAGGTATAGGGCTAGGGAAGCCAAAGAATAGAGTAAGAGAGTTGGTTAGGCTAAAGGCTAAGGTTTGGGGTGGGGCGATAGAAAAGAGTGAAAAAAGAAAAAACTAAGCAGGGTGTGCAAGGTCCATCTATGGTCCAACGGGCTCGCACTCACGTCTCGTTAAGGCCCCCCGGATGTCTGGTCCCCAGCCTCGCAATCCAAAGGCGCTCTGCCCGCCTCCGTTGGGCGACACTCCATCCGGAGTTGGCCTCGACCACACATGCCCACCCGCGCCGGATTAATTGCTGGACCAGTTAGGTGCTGGTATTCTTCTGCCGGACAATGTTGTATTTATGCTGGTTGAAACAGGTGGCCATGGCGTTGACTGTTTCGCTCACATACATGCTGTGACATTGCTGGCAAAGGATGACGTAAACACAGTTCTTGCTGTGCAGGTCACCCCTGCACAGCGGTCGGAACACCTTACCGCTGTGGCGGTTGACAAGCCACGGTATGTGACGGAAGTGAGCGCTGCTCCGAGCCGAGGGCGGATCTCCGAAGGAGCTGACCCGAGCCCTGTCCAGCAGATCGGCCAGGCTAGGGTTCTTGCAATAGGCCGACACCAGATAATGGTCCTGCATTTTGCCACTCCTCTCCACAAAGGTCCGGAAGTTGTCTTTGACCCTTCTGGCGACCTGTACCGCCGCAGGGGAGTACATGGGGATGAGGGGGATCATAGATCCACCAGGGGGAGGCCTCTTCTAGTTTAGGAAACCCTTGAGCTGTCTCCTGAGGAAGGACCTGGAATATCCCCTCTTCCTCAGGGCAGAAAATAGGGCTCCCGTGGCCGTCACAAAGTCCTCCCGCTTGGTGCAGATCCGGTAGAACCTCAGCAGCTGGGACTTAACCAACCCCGCATAGCTTTGTTTGGGGTAGAAGCTGGTCTTGTATAGGAGGGCACGGGTGTCGGTCTCCTTAAAGAACACCTTGATGTCAAGGTGGTGTGTGGTGGCAAACTCCGGACCCTTAAAGGTGGTGGTGTCCAGAAAGTCAACCGACGTGGGGCTGGTGGTCAACTTGATGGTGATGCTGGGGTTGTGCATGTTTAACATGTTCCGGAACATTACAAACTCCTCCATCGAGTAAGTCCACACACCCCAGATATCATCCAAATAGTGGAAGTATTGGAGAGGCTGTTTTGGGCAGGCGGCCAGGGCAGAGGTCTCCCATTCTGCCGGTGCAAACTTCTTCCCCATGGCCGTGCCTTTGATCTGTAGGTAAAAAACCTTCATCAAATTCAAAATCGTTTCTCCTGAGGTTGATTTCGAGAAGTTGCAGGAGCTATTTCTCGGGCCTGCTGACATCTGGATACTTCCAGAAGATGTTCTTCACGGCTTGGATGCCCTCATCGATATCAATATTAGTGTATAAACTGTCTATGTTGATCGTAAATAAAATGGCCTCTTGGGGAATTAAAATATTTTTAATCTTGTCTATAAAATCATAAGTGTCTTTGAGGTAACTATCGTGCTTAACGGAGAGTGGGGTTGAATAATAATCAATAAACTCTGCCGTTCTGTAGGTCTCGCTGCCCAAGAACTCGTCCGCCGCAGCCATTTCACGGCCAAAAACCTTTTTATACAGTAAGAGGTAATCAAAAACAAAAATGGTTGATTTAGAGAGCCAATTGTACAAGAGTACTGCTAACTAGCCGTCGAGCTAACTAGGCCTCAAGCCTCGACCTGGCTAGCGTAATGCTCAAAAACAGTAAATAAACTAAATAAAAAAGATAATTACCATGCCAAGTCAATAGGCAACGTATCGACTTTATTAACCCTTGTGTGGTGTTCGGGTCTGTGAGATCCGTTTTAGATTTTTATTAAAAGAAAAATTATACAATTAATTAATTTTTCAAACTGAGACTAACTGGCTTTGGCTCATTTTCTGTGAAGAACATATATCAGAATACATATTTAATGACTACACCCCCCCCTACACATTTCTATTACATATAAGATGTCTGGGTCCACTGGACCCGGGGCTAATAGAAGTGTGGAAATTGATGTTCTGTGTAACACACACACACACACACACACACACACACACACACACACACACACACACACACACACACACACACACACACACACAGCAGGCCTAGACAGGGGAGGACAGAGTGTAGGTACACAGAACATCAGAGGGTCAAATGTGCAAGAAAATGAGAGCAGACAGTGTTGACAAACAATGTTGCAACTTTGTGTGGGAACCGCAGGTGCAGAAACACAAAAGAAGAATCCCTGTGGGATGCAGAAACTGGCAGAGAAATTTCCATGCAACATTCATATTGTTGTTACTCAGCCAGTGTTTGTGGGTCTTAGACTTAGACTTAGACTTACTTTCATTTCATTCAAATTTGAACTTTACAGTACAGATAGGAACGGAATTTTGTTACATTAGCTCATGGTAGTGCAGGATAAAAAAGCAATAAGGTGCAGATATAAATAAATAGATTACTGTACAGATAAATATATTGCACTTTTGCATATGCATCCACGTTTATGGATGTATGTTATATTGTCTTTATATTCCAGCCACTTAATCCATTTTTGGGGGGAATTGAGGGGATTATTATGATGCGTTCAAGAGTCTTACGGCCTGAAGGAAGAAGCTGTTACAGAACCTGGAGGTTCTGCTACGGAGAGTGCAGACCTCTTTCTAGAGTCCAGCAGTGAAAACAGTCCTTGGTGGGGGTGGGAGGAGTCTCTGCAGATTTTCTGAGCCCTGGTCAGGCAGCGGCTTTTTGCAATCTACTGGATAGGAGGAAGAGGAGTCCTGATGATCTTTTCCTCCGTTCTCACCACTCTCTGGAGAGACTTCCAGTCTGAGGCACTGCAGGCTCCAGTCCAGACAGAGATGCAGTTGGTCAGTAGGCTCTCTATAGTGCCTCTGTAGAATGTGGTGAGAATGGGGAGAGGGAGCTGTGCTCTTTTCATCTGACGCAAAAAGTGCATGCGCTGATGAGCTCTTTTTACAAGAGCTCAGGTGTGTAGGGACCAGGTCATATTGTCAGTGATCTGCACCCCCAGGAACTTGGTGCTGCTTACCATCTCCACCGCTATGCCGTTGATGAAGAGTGGAGCGTGGCTGGACTGGTGCTTCCTGTAGTCAAAGATGATCTGCCTTGGTCTTGTCGACGTTCAGGACCAGGTGGTTGGTTCTGCACCAGTCAACCAGATGTTTCACCTTCTCCCTGTAGTCCATGTCGTTGTTGTCACAAATGAGGCGTACTACTGTTGTGTCGTCCGCATACTTCACAATGTGGTTAGTAGTGGACCTGGCGCAGCAGTCATGGGTCATCAACGTGAACAGCAGCGGACTCAGGACGCAGCACTGGGGGGAGCCGGTGCTCAGGGAGATGGCACTGGAGGTGTTGTTGCCCACTCTCCCAGATTGGGGTCTGTCTGTGAGGAAGTCAAGCAGCCAGTTGCATAGGGGGGTACTGAGTCCAAGGGGGGCCAGTTTGCTCACCAAGTGCTGCGGGATGATGGTGTTGAACGCCGAGCTGAAGTCCAGAAACAACATCCGCACGTGTGTGTCCTTTCCTTCCAGATGTTCTAAGCTCAGGTGGAGTGCAGAGAAGATGGCGTCCTCTGTGGAGCGGTTAGGGGCGATAAGCAAACTGGTATGGGTCGAATGTGGGGGGAGGTCTGGAGACAATGTATTCCTTTACCAGCCTCTCGAAGCACTTCATTACAGATGTTTTTTGGGATAAGGTAAACATATTTTCAGTATTTTAACAAAAAAGTGTTTGATTGTGAGGCATTAAAAGCCACAAAATGCAACGGGTCCATCAGACCCACAAACACTGGCTGAGTAACAACAATATGAACACCACACAAGGGTTAATACTTCATCAGGCCAATGGTATGTAGAAAAATATGAGCAGCCGACCCGGCCACCGCCGAAGTGCGCACAGGGCGATGGCCAACGGCCACTGACAAGCATGAACAGGATCAGTCATCTCAAAATGGACCCGCATTTAAAGAGACAGTAATGTTATTGTGACATCCTGTGGCTAACAACAGTTACAACAGGTGCAAACTGTCATGAAAATAAAAATATATATATAGAAATATAAAAACTATATACATGTATAAAATAAAACAAAATAAAAATTACAAAGATACCATTAATTATGCTGTTCCTATATGAAATACAAAAAAGGCATAATCTGGTAATTAGAGAACTATTTTAAATCTGTTCTCTATCGCCCCAAATTAGTCAACACAAATAGCTTTCTATTTGTTTTGAACCTGTATGTCTCCAACACAGAGGCCCCGAGTGAGACCCACAAACGCAGGGCGCCAACCATAGGGCAAACCAGAGGCATGGGCTGGTTAGGGTTGGGGTTGGAGTTGGGGTTAGGGTTAGGGGTAGGGCTCGAGAAGCCAAAGAATAAGGTAAGAAAAATGGTTAGGGTTAGGGAAGGGTCCATCGACAATCCGACGGGCTCACACTCACGCCTTATTGATGCCTCCCGGATGCCTCGTGCCCAACCTGGTGATCCAAAGAAGCTCCGCCCTATGGCATTGGGTGATGCTCCATTTGGGATCAGTTTCAACAACTGTCGCCCGGACAGAAGACCACCCGTGTCAGACAAAGTGCTGAACCAGGTGAGTGTTCGAATTTTTCTGTCGAACGATGTTGTACTTGTGCTGGGCGAATATCATGACAAGGGTGTTGCCAGTCTCGCCCACTTACATACTACCACATCGCTGACAACGAACCACATAAACACAGTTTTTAGTGTGTTGGTCACCTCGGCACAACAGCTGAAGACTTTGCCATTGTGGGGGTTCACAAACCATGGTGAGCGGCGGAAAAGGGAGTTCCTCCGAGTGGAGGGCGGGCCTCTAAATGAGCTGAAACGGGCCCTGATCAGCAGATCCCTCAAGTTGGGGATATTTCGGAAGGGCAACACCACATAGTGCTCCCGCAGCTTCCCACTACTCTCCACAAAGGTCTGGAAGTTGATTTTCCTGGCGACCTGTACGGCCGAGGGAGAGTAGGTGGTGATCAGAGGAATCATGGTTGTACCGGGGGGAGGCCTCTTCCGGTCCAAGAAGACCCTCGCCTGTCGCCTGAGGAAGGACTTGGAATAGCCCCTCCTTTTCAGGGCAGAAAAGAGGGCCCTCAAGGCCACCAAGAAGTCCTCCCGCCTGGTGCAGATCCTATGAAACCTTAATAGTTGTGATTTCACCACCCCGCAAAATTGTGCTTGGGGTGAAAGCTGCTTTTGTAAAGGAGTGCATGGGTGTCGGTCTCCTTAAATAACACCTTGATGTCCAAATGATGCGTGTTGGCAAAGTCTGGACCCTTAAGCATGGTAGTGTACAAAAAGTCGACCGATGTGATGCTAGTGGTCGACTTAATGGTGATGTTTTTGTTGTGGGAGTTCAGTGCGTTCAAGAACACACTAAACTCCTCACTAGAATGAGTCCACACACCCCAGATGTCATCCAGGTACCGAAAATAGTGGAGAGGACATTTTGGGCAAGTGGCCAAGGCAGAGGTCTCCCACTCTGCTATGAAAATGTTGGCATAGACGGGTGCAAATTTCTTGCCCATAGCAGTGCCCTTAATTTGGAGGTAGAAATGGCCATCAAATTCAAAGTAATTTCTCCTCAAATTAATTTCGAGGAGCTGCAAGAGCTCCTTTTCGGGCCTGCTGACGTCCTGGTACTTGTAAAAGACATTTTTGACAGCCTGAATACCCTGTAAATGTCAATAGTGAACAAGATGGCATCCGGGGGAATGTGCAAATTCTTAATTTTATCAATGAAATCATAAGTATCCCTGAGGTAGCTGTCGTGTCGAACAGAGAGTGGTGTTGAATAGTAATCAAGGAACTCTGCTGTTCTATACGTCTCGCTGCCGCAATCAGACACAATGGGCCGGCCCGCAGGGATCTCGTGGGGCTTGCTCCACTTGTGTGGCTCCTTGTGGATTTTTGGGAGCATATAGAATCTGCGGGGGCAAGGATCCAGCTCACCCAAAGTACTTTTTTTTGTTTAGCATTGATATTCTTTTTAGTAAAAGATTGTGTAAAGGGTCGTGGTCTGAGAGCCTCTTGCTTCTCATAATAGACCGCAAGCTTGACACTTCTGCGATAGTGTTGGAGGTCAAATTTGAGTTGATGGTGCCAATCACTACTGAGGTTAGTGGAAGAGACAAAGTTGAGACCATTGTTGGGGAGGGAGAGCTCTGAGGGGGTTGGTGGGAAATTTTGGGACAATTTTACCACGTTTTTATTGCCCCCCTGAGTGGTCGGGATTATGGGGATCCCAAGTTTAAATGGCGAAGCCGATGCGTGAGCATTAGCTTGGTAGTACCCTCCGTCCAGTGGACGTGGTCCCTTTGGGTTTCGAAATCCTGGCTGTCAAGGGCCGGGATGTAAGAGTGGTGGCAACTGATATAACTTCAGAAGCCCAAGGTTGGTTTTCTGTTCCTTGGGCAGAGAGTCAGAATAGTTAACCAGGGGTATGAGGACCTGGGCATGTGGGAAAATGGCTGTGGCCGCCCTGAGCGCCTCCTGGAGCTGCTTAATTGTGGTCTCCTTGGTCTGCTGCTCGCGATTGTTGAGACTAAAGGCTAAGACCTACACATCCACTTGGGCAGCGACCCTGGTTTTTAATAGGATGGCCTCCGCGTGGCGTAAGTTGGCCCCGGGTAACTGTCCATCTGGTGGTCGGCAACCTGGAAGGGTGTGATGTGGCTAATATTAGAGTCGCCGATCACCAAGACCCTTTTGGTGGCCGACAGACTTCAATCCACTGTTTTACGTGTCGTGTGAATGTGTCTGTTGGGCCTATAAGTAGTGGGTGAGACAAGACGAGTACGAATGATATCCTGTGCTAAATAAATACATTCTGGCACCGACACATGGCACCGGCACCTCAGGAGACCAGTCACGGCCGACGGGGTCGGTGATGGTGGCCACCGAAGCGCGGGCGACGATCTGCGGTGCGTCAACGAGGTCAGCGACGATCCGAGTCCGGGCCGAGCGCACAATGTCAGCACCGACACGGGTGTTGGCGAGGGCCACGACGATCCGAGTCTCGGCCTGCTGGAGAGAGGCCCCCATTTCCTCGCCCATGTAGAGGCCATCTGGAAGGAGGGCCTCCAGTCCTCACCAATAAAAATGACCAGTTTGTCCATTTCAACATGGAGAGATTTTTTATAGTGGTCTCTTAAAATAAGCACCGTCGTAAATGCCCAGTTCTTGGCGTTGCCCATGATCAAAGACTCAGTGTTGGGATTCGTGACAGTAGGTCTGATCATGATAGTCAGTGTCAGCTCCATTTTTGTAATAGTCTGTGGCTGATTGTCTTTTGTGACATCATTCAAATGATGTAATATTTTTATTATGGGGGCGGCGTGGCGAAGTTGGTAGAGTGGCCGTGCCAGCAATCGGAGGGTTGCTGGTTACTGGGGTTCAATCCCCACCTTCTACCATCCTAGTCACGTCCGTTGTGTCCTGAGCAAGACACTTCACCCCTTGCTCCTGATGGCTGCTGGTTAGCGCCTTGCATGGCAGCTCCCGCCATCAGTGTGTGAATGTGTGTGTGAATGGGTGAATGTGGAAATAGTGTCAAAGCGCTTTGAGTACCTTGTATGTAGAAAAGCGCTATAACCCATTTATCATTATCATTTATTATGTTATAAAAGCATTTGGCTTTTAATTTCAAATCAGTGTCTATTGTGGAATTCTGAGGGGGTACATTCCCCCTCGAAGCGCCCCTGCGCTTTAGGCGTGTCCTCCTGGAACGAGGAGGATTGCGGGGACGCCTTTGAGGTAAGTTTTCAGGCATAAAATATACCTGAGGATGAAAAAATACCCATGCTCTGTTTAGCTGGGTGTGCGCTACTCCAAAATGCCTCTGGGGGGCGCTGTGGCGCACCTCCTGCTGTTCGTCCCCATAATGGCGGCGTGTGTTCGAGCGTGGGCGAGGTTGGCCACCAAAGTGGGATCTTTGGTGTCCTCGTGCCACCTCCGCATAAGTTCTGCGAGGCTGATACTGAAAACGCTGCGAAAAACGGCCGCCTGGGTCATAATAACGGCCGTATTGGAGAAATGTAACCTCTGACTTTATATAAAGGTAGCTAAATAACGCTACAGCATCAAAACAGTCACTAGTAGAGGGGCCACAATTGATCTGAGTTTATTGACCTAAATGTGTATTTCTCCATCCCTGATGTGGACCTGCATGTGGCGATAAAAGCCTGATCAATGCACGCCTCCTAATAGTCTGACTCTTTCCATTTCAGTCATGCAAAAGAAGTGCTTGTCAAAGTGCCAAACTCAAATAGCGTCTCCATTTATTTCCCT
This sequence comes from Nerophis lumbriciformis, assembly GCF_033978685.3. Lineage (NCBI taxonomy): Eukaryota > Metazoa > Chordata > Actinopteri > Syngnathiformes > Syngnathidae > Nerophis > Nerophis lumbriciformis. The sequence continues at coordinate 45,338,437 of NC_084566.2, read as the reverse complement.
TTTGCAGTCACGGCGCGGCAATTAATGCACAATGGGCCTCGTTTATCAAGGTTTTTATGCTTCAAATGCCATGAGGCTTGACCAGGCGCTTGTTCATTCCTCAATATATCACAGCGGGTAATTGCTGTTCCACTGTGATTGTAAACAGACCTGCTACTTTCTGCAAGATTTATTGTACAACAAAGCGTGTTTTTATCATGCAATCAGACACAACACAATCATTCAGTTGCCTCCGCACCTTGGTCTCAGGTGTTCAGAGGAACCCAGGGTGCATCATCACACATCCATCTATTACCTATCTCCCCTCTTACCTCAGTCTCATTCTCTGCTCTCATCACTCTTCCCCCTCCATCAGCACCAGTGATTGGCTTATTATCAGATGTCCAGCGCAGACCAAGTATGGGCCATGCCTCACTCTTTGCTTCTACTCGCTTTGTGAGCCCCCACCTTGGGCTGCTGACACAGCGTCGACACCAAAGCCCCTACGGAGGATAACACCATCTTCCTGGAGTGCATCACCTGCAATGGTGTGGTGGGACACGAGGGCATAAGTTCAAACATGACAATACTTCGGCAAGTTGCTAGCAACTGCTTGTGCAGGCGATGATTCCAGCAACCTTTCAGGTCAAAATGACTGCGGACCTGAATCTTAACTGGAAGTCACAAATGCACCTGGCCTAAGTCTTTTTTAGGGCAAGATCATGTTTATTCATATAGCAGATGCAATTAAAAAACAAACAAACACGAGAAGTAAAAGAATGAGCACATTGATTCTCAAAAGGCAACACAAGTCGGTTTGCAAGAAAACCACAAAGTTTGACAAATAAAATACAATTGTTTGTGGTTTTCAAGTATTTCAAACATGCATACATATACATATACTATATGGTACATCACATATTTACAGTTTCTCATTGCATGTCCAATAAGGAGTAGGAAGAAGCAGAGCTTTATTTACCCCTTTTCCATTTTTTAGACATTTCTAACACATGTTTGTTTTTTTGACACCTTGCACTCAATTTGCAGCAGAAACTCATTAAATAGATAATAAAGTCATGATTTATAAGTTGTGATTCACGTAATGAGATGAACTGTTTTGTCAAAGTTGTTGATAAGGTTCAATCAATCATCAATCAATGTTTATTTATGTAGCCCTAAATCACAAGCGTCTCAAAAGGCTGCACAAGCCACAACGACATCCTCAGTTCAGATCCCACATAAGGGCAAGGAAAAACTCACAACCCAGTGAGATGTCAATGTGAATGACTATGAGAAACCTTGGAGAGGTTCAAAATGTTTATCACGAGTTTGAAGAGTTTCTTTAACTGGATCATATTGGTGCATTATTTGACGAGATTACTACACAGTAACTTATATCCGGTAACAAAAGTGGGCACTCGAGAATATGGTGGTCCATAAACATATCTTTCTTTATTCATTGTTTAAGTATTTCTTGCCACCTTATGTTGTGTATTTGTATCATTTGTTATAACACCTAGGAATGTGATTTATTTTACACTGTCAATGTCTACGCTGTCTTTTTCTATTTGTGTATGACTGTCTTTCCTACTAAGACCGAATAGCATTATTTTAGTTTTACTGGAATTCTAAAATTGTCTGTTTTTGTCAAACCATGTCTTTCATTTATTCTGTTATTATTTGAATTAGCTTCTGTGTGTTCTCTCCTGAAAAAATTATCATATTGTCTGCAAATAATACTAACTTAAAGTTGTTTTTAACTTAACAAATGTTGTTTACATAGAGTTTTTTGATTGATTGAGACTTTTATTAGTAGGTTGCACAGTGAAGTACATATTCCGTACAATTGACCACTAAATGGTAACACCCCAATAAGTTTTTCCACTTGTTTAAGTCGGGGTCCACTTAATTGATTCATGATACAGATATATACTATCATCATAATACAGTCATCACACAAGATAATGAGAGATTGAGCTTGGTCCCAGTATTGATCCCTGGCGTACACCCGAAGATGTATTAAGAGCTATGATATCTTTTCAGGGGTAATTAGAAAAAAATGTATGAAAAATGTGTCAAATACATATTAACCAAGTTAGAGAAATTCAATTCATATAAAATGTTCCTTTGCTCAAATAATATTGTTCAAATGACCTTACACCACAAGCTAATTTACCTGTGAGTACTATACAAAAGAATCTCTGGGAAGGTCCCTTCAAGTTTTGTTCTTAAACAGCTTGAATAGTTTGACAACACATCATTATTTTTTAACAGTCTACTCTTGATAATGTTTTAACATTACAAGCTAACATTAACAGCTAATGTTAGCGCTCCATCCCACTGGCCTGGGCTTTCATTTGTTTTTACATTTTTAGAGCCTCAGGCCACCTCTGCTATTGCCTAACTTTAGTCTTAGGATTTAGGTTCCATCTTTCCATACTTGACTCTGCCATGCTTGATGGTCGCTTTACATGCCAAAGCTGCACATTACAAGGCTGTAGCTCGGCTGTTTCAAGTGTATGGAAGATATTTCAATTACACATTGTGACAGCTGTTGCTATACCTGCGTCTGTTTATGGAAATGCTATATGTTAGCATATAGGTCTGATACTTGCTTGAAAGGCCAGCTTAGACCCCAACTTAAAGGGGAATTACAATGGCAACTGAATGTGTGTGAATGTCAGACTTGAAAGTATATTGAACAAAATGATTCCGTGATAAATTCAGGAAGGTCAAGACTAGAGTGGAGCGTCCTAGCACAAACACGTGTGTAAGCCACAGAGTGCATGTGCTTAGGTGTGCTTTATGTGCCCTAAGCTCACACTCCATGTGACGTTTGGCCGTTAACCATACCCACAGCCTCGACATTCTCCCACCTTCCGTCTGAATTCCTTCCCCTTCTCTTTGCACGAGGCTTTCATCCCTGCCATCACGTCTGCAAAATGCAAACAATTTCATGCTGCATTTCTGCCAAAGCCTCAATTTTCCCTTCACTTTCACCCACTCACTTGTCAATCCTCCTCCACTTTGGATTTATACCTCCCTCTTTCAGACTGGACTACATCTCCTCAAGGCAGGAGTGAGCTACTTGATCCAAAGGATTGTTTTGTTTTTCTGTATTATAGTTATTGAGGAAACACATTATTAAAATCTTTTAGATGCTAAATCTTCTGATACATCAGAGAAGGCCCATCTTTCAGTGGTGTCTGTTGAAGTTCATTGAGTGCAAACGTAGAGGCGTTCAAATCCTGGCTTAGTATAGAAAGTGTGGGAGGAAGAAAACTTACTTGAACAACACTTGTTTCATATGGAGTGTTTGTTTTTTAGGGTCAATCGCAGTGGTTGTGTATTAATGAGTTTATTAAATATGCAAGGAGGTGAAGATAGCTGCAGAGGAGGCCAAAGTTTGCGTTAATTGTTAGTCTGCATGTGGGTAACCAAACCAGACTGTTGTGTTGTTTTTCCCATTAATAGGCAGAGATCGCAATTGCAAAAAATAAAAAAATCATCTCTGAAACTGTAAAATCGTTCAGTAGAGCGTGAACTTCCAGCAAGGTGGAAAGATGTGCTAACACAAACTCAATTCATATTGTTACATAAGTAAAAGTGAAAGTGCATTCATAGAGAAATACGGCACATAAACATATTGCTTTTAATTTTAAAAAGTGGACCATCACTTTGTAACAACACTGCATTACCAAAACGTTTCTAAATATTTAGATTATTGCGAGTGTTTTTTAAGGTAGCGACTGGTCGTGGACCATTTGCTTTGACCTATTTCACATGTTTCTTTCTCCAAAGGCCACAGGATTATGCAATGCATTGTGGGGCTTGCGGTAGCCATACTTGTTGGACGAAGGCTTTGTTTACAATGTGAAAGCGAGCAAAAAACTGGATTAAAATGGATTGTACAACATTTTTAAAAATTAAGGGACCGTACTGAAATAAACTACCCTATTGCAAAGGCGTGTTACAAGGACAAAAATTCAAAAAATAGTGGCGTCGTATAAGCTATGAGCACGTACGATGGACGAGGGATTTGAATCAAGCAAAAGTGTTGCCAAACGTGTCCATATTTCGTCTACGGAGTCAGTTTTAATTCCAGTGAAGAATTTCAGAATGTAAAGCCTGTTAAGAATCATTTAAACACGGCACACTGACAAACCTTAACCTATTGTTTCTATAACAATCTACAAGGTTAATACAGTTCACTTCTCTTTCTTCCCCTGCATATATCTGCTTTCTTTTGTAATTCAAGTTATCATTACCGTACATTTCTTTCCATTTTGTCTACTAGCGACGCTGAGATCATTATTCATGCGTTCGTTACGTCTCGTCTCCATTACTGTAACCAATTATTTTGGGGTCTCCCTATGTCTAGCATTAAAAGATTACAGTTGGTACAAAATGTGGCTGCTAGACTTTTGACAAGAACAAGAAAGTTTGATCATATTACGCCTACACTGTATATACCTTTATATGCATATATACCTATATATACTTATACTGTATATACCTTTATACACCTATATACATATATGTATATATACCTATACTGGCTCACCTGCACTGGCTTCCTGTGCACTTAAGATGTGACTTTAAGGTTTTACTACTTAGGTATAAAATACTACACGGTCTATCTTGCTGATTGTATTGTACCATATGTCCCGGCAAGAAATCTGCGTTCAAAGAACTCCAGCTTATTAGTGATTCCCAGAGCCCCCAAAAAAGTCTGCGGGCTACAGAGCGTTTTCTATTGGGGCTCCAGTACTATGGAATGTTCTAGCAGTAACAGTTAGAGATGCTACCTCAGTAGAAGAATTTGAGTCCCGTCTTAAAACTTATTTGTACACTCTAGCCTTTAAGCACCCTTCAGACCAGTTGATCTGCCGTCTCTTTTCTGCTCTGCCCCCCTCTACTTCGTGTGGGGGGTGGGGGTGGGGGGGGGGGGGTACAGATTTGGTGACCACAGATGAAGCGCTAGCTGTCCAAAGTCAGGACCCAGGGTGGACCACTCATCTGTGCTTCAGTTGGGGACGTCTCTGCACTGCTTACCTGTCTCCACTCAAGGTGATCTCCTGCTGGCCCCACTATGGACTGGACTCTCACTATTATGTTAGATCCACTATGGACTGGACTCTCACTATTATGTTAGATCCACTATGGACTGGACTTTCACAATATTATGTTAGATCCACTATGAACTGGACTCTCACACTATTGACTAGATCCACTATGAACTGGACTTTCACAATATTATGTTAGATCCACTATGAACTGGACTCTCACACCATTATGTTAGATCCACTATGGACTGGACTCTCACACTATTATGTTAGATCCACTATGGACTGGACTCTCACACTATTATGTTAGATCCACTATGGACTGGACTCTCACACTATTATGTTAGATCCACTATGGACTGGACTCTCACTATTATGTTAGATCCACTATGGACTGGACTCTCACACTATTATGTTAGATCCACTATGGACTGGACTCTCACTATTATGTTAGATCCACTATGGACTGGACTCTCACACTATTATGTTAGATCCACTATGGACTGGACTCTCACTATTATGTTAGATCCACTATGGACTGGACTCTCACTATTATGTTAGATCCACTATGGACTGGACTTTCACACTATTATGCTAGATCCACTCGACGTCCATTGCACCGGTCGCCCAGGTTTCTCATTGTCATTCCATTGGGTTGAGTTTTTCCTTGCCCTGATGTGGGATCTGAGCTGAGGATGACGTTGTGGCTTGTGCAGCCCTTTGAGACACTCGTGATTTAGGGCTATATAAGTGAACTTTGATTGATTGATGACATGTATGTATTGTTGTTAAAGGAGGTAATTATTGTTATTATTAATTATCAACAGTGCTATTTCTATTGGTATTTGTGTTGCTCCATTTGTGGTGCAATAATGTTCATTGTCATTTCTGTGTTATTATTATTTACTGCTTCTTTGATATCACTTTTAATATCATATTTGTACATATCCTACTTGCTGATGCTGTTCTGTTGTTGTTGTTATTGTTGTCTCTCTGTCTTATCCTCCTCTTGTCCTCGCAATTTCCCCTTATGTCTTCCATTTTTTAAATTGTTTCTATCCCCTCCTGCTCCGGTCCGGCTGCACCAAATAATAATATAAATCCATTTAATAAAGTCAAATACAAAAAAGGGAACAAGTGAAGTATCCCACACTTCTCTAATGTTAAGTAAATGTGTACAGTAGATATAGATCTTCTACATCAACAATATGACAATTAGTGCACCAACCCAAAAAACCTCCCTCCCCCATTCACACTCATTCACACAAAAGGGTTGTTTCTTTCTGTTATTAATATTGTGCTTCCTACATTATATATCAATATATATCAATACAGTCTGCAGGGATACAGTTAATAATAACAATATATCAATATATATCAATACAGTCTGCAGGGATACAGTCCGTAAGCACACATGATTGTGCGTGCTGCTGCTCCACTAATAGTACTAACCTTTAACACTTCATTTTACTCATTTTCATTAATTACTAGTTTCTACGTAACTGTTTTTATATTGTTTTACTTTCTTTTTTATTCAAGAAAATGTTTTTAATTTATTTATCCTATTTTATTTTATTAATTTTTTTAAAAAGTACCTTATCTTCACCATACCTGGTTGTCCAAATTAGGCATACTAATGTGTTTATTCCACGACTGTATATATCGGTTGATTTCGGTATCGGTTGATATCGGTATCGGTAATTAAAGAGTTGGACAATATCGGAATATCGGATATCAGCAAAAAGCTATTATCAAACATCCCTAATTTTTATTTTTTAATACTGTGATCACTGCGCTACCTCTCCCATACTAATACTCCATCATTTTTGTGCTTACCCAAGACTAAAAGTAAACAGACAACATGTTTTTTCCCCCAAAATACTTGCTCCTGTATTAGTCAGTCCCCTCCAGGACTTTGCAGCGTCGCGGTCACGCCAATTCAACCAATCTATTCCCCGCACATTTTGATGAACTAATTTAATTTTCGCTCATCAAATTGGTCCCTGAGCAGCACTCAAACACACACATCGTATGTTTCTTGTGTGTACAATCAGGAGCAGCACCTGTGAAAAATAAATCAAGGTACATACTTTATTGCTCAAATGCCACAATTGTCATGTTCTCGCATAGTTTAAACCTATTTTTGTTCCTGTCTAAGTCTTCTGGGTAATGTAGACTATAAACATTTAGAAGTACTATTTATATATTGATATCTGTATTTATCCAAGGTACGGCAATTAAGAACATATTTTCATTTGGAAAGCTGACCTAGCAAAGAGGCAGCATTTTTTAGACGGGGATGTTAAAGTGTGATAATAATCTCTCATCGTCTCTCATTTATCAAAAAAAAAAATACTGCTATACATCACTCTCAACTAGGGATGTCCGATAATGGCTTTTTTGCCGATATCCGATATTGTCCAACTCTTAATTACCGATACCGATATCAAGCGCTACCGATATATAGAGTGGTGGAATTAACACATGCCTAATTTTGTTGTGATGCCCCGCTGGATGCATTAAACAATGTAACAAGGTTTTACAAAATTAATCAACTCAAGTTATGGAAAAAAGTGCCAACATGGCACTGCCATATTAATTATTGAAGTCACAAAGTGCATTCTTTTTTTAACATGCCTCAAAACAGCAGCTTGGAATGTGGGACATGCTCTCCCTGAGATAATCCTGATACCCACTACAACTATGGGAAACACTATACTTTGACTTTCACAAAGTGCTTTTTTTTTTTAAACATGCCTCAAAACAACAGCTACAAAAACAATGAAGGCACACAGCTTCAGTCCAGAGTATACTAGAAACTGAGCTCAATCTGCCCTGTTCTTAACGTATTCATATGAGTAACAAAAATGTGCAAATAAAAACAAGAAAGGTACAAAAATAAAAAACTGCTTCAGTCTAGACTAGTAGATAACACAGCCATCCTTTAAAGTGCATGAACATTAATACAACTGCTTCAGTCTAGACTAGTAGAAAACACAGCCATCCTTTAAAGTGCATGAACATTAATAAAACTGCTTCAGTCTAGACTAGTAGAAAACACAGCCATCCTTTAAAGTACATGGGGGGAAAAGGCACAAAACATAAATGAAACAGCTTCACTCAGTCCAGACTATTAGTCTATTTGTGCAACAGATGAAGCTCAAAGAGTGGGCTAATTCTTTTTCTCCTTGTCATCACATGTCAGAGGTAGATTTTTCTGAATGAAAACAAGCATCTGCAAGGGGTTCTGGGTATTTGTTCTGTTGTGTTCATGTTGTGTTACGGTGCGGATGTTCTCCCGAAATGTGTTTGTCATTCTTTTTTGGTGTGGGTTCACAGTGTGGCGCATATTTGTAACAGTGTTAAAGTTGTTTATACGGCCACCCTCAGTGTGACCTGTATGGCTGTTGATCAAGTATGCTTGCATTCGCGGGTGCGTGTGTCAAGCCGTAGATATTATGTGACTGGGCCGACATGCAAAGGCAGCGCCTTCAAGGATTAATTGGCACTCTGTACTTCTCCCTACATCCATGTACACAGCGGCGTTTTAGAAAATCACAAATTTTACTTTTGGAAACCGATACCGATAATCTTGAAACCGATATCGATAATTTCCGGTATTACTTTTTAAAGCATTTATCGGCCGATAATATCGGCGGTCCGATATCATCGGACATCCCTCAACAATTCATAAATACTCTTATGGTGGAACAAAAATGCATTTTTAGGATGGACAAACATTTTCAAGCGTAAAAAACATACACAAAAAATGTCTGCAACTCGTTGACAACCCAGCAGAAAGTAGTATTCTCATACAGAAAGTAGTCTTCTCATACACACTACTGAAATGAGAGAATCATTTTTAAGTTGATTATGTGTGTTTCAGTAGTGTGTATACGAGAATTTCGTTAGTTTCAGTACAGTGTGTGGGAGGATTTCAGGAGTGTATGAGAGGATGTCAGTAGTGTGTGAGAGAGGATTTCAGTAGTGTGTATGAGAGAAACAAAATCAGTAGTTTGATGAGGATGTTAGTAGTGTGTAAAAGAGAGAACAAATTCAGTTGTGTATATGAGAAGATTTCATTAGTGTGCATGAGAGGATTTCAGTAGTTTGTATGAGAGAACGAAAATAAGTAGTGTATGAGAGGATTTCAGTAGTGTGTATTAGAGAGAAAAACTTCAGTAGTGTGTATGAGAGAAAGAAAATCAGTAGTGTGTATGAGAAGATTTCAGTAGAGTGTATGTGAGAAAGAAAATCGGTAGTGAGTATGGGAGGAATTCAGTAGTGTGTATGAGAAAGAAAATCAGTAGTGTGTATAAGTAGTGTGTATAAGAGGATTTCAGTAGTGTATGAGAGGATTTTAGTAGTGTGTATAAGAAAGAAAATCAGTTGTGTAAATAAGAGGATTTCAGTAGTGAGAGAGAGAGGATTTCAGTAGTGTGTATTAGAGAGAAAAACTTCAGTAGTGTGTATGAGAGAAAGAAAATCAGTAGTGTGTATGAGAAGATTTCAGTAGAGTGTATGTGAGAAAGAAAATCGGTAGTGAGTATGGGAGGAATTCAGTAGTGTGTATGAGAAAGAAAATCAGTAGTGTGTATAAGTAGTGTGTATAAGAGGATTTCAGTAGTGTATGAGAGGATTTTAGTAGTGTGTATAAGAAAGAAAATCAGTTGTGTAAATAAGAGGATTTCAGTAGTGAGAGAGAGAGGATTTCAGTAGTGTGTATAAGAGAGAAAAAATTCAGTAGTATGTAAGAGGATTTCAGTAGTGTGAATAGACTTAGACTTAGACAAACTTTAATGATCCACATGGGAAATTGTTAAACACAGTAGCTCAGTTACAATGATGGAAAGTGTAAGGATGGAAAGGACAATGCAGGTATAAATAGACTAATATAGCGATAAAAAAATCTAACATATATACGAATATATACATAATATGTGTACAGAATAACATATATACAGATATATTATATTATGTCTATATCATATGTACAATATATACCAATGACCATGTACAATATTACAGTATATGTGACAGCAGCAGCATAAAAGAGAGTAGATCCAGCAGGAAATAAAAAATAGACATTATAAACATTATAAACAAAGAGAAGTAGCTAACATGTCAGGTGTCAGGTAATAGGCCGATGTCATCTATTGCTGTATGGCCAGTGATTATACAGCTGGATGGAGTGCGGAATGAAGGAGTTGTTGAATGGCACAGTGCGGGAAGGAAGTTGAAGGAGCCTGTTGGAGTATGAGCTCCGCTGTCCCTTAATTGTCAGGTGGAGTGGGTGGGCAGGATTGTCCATGATGGCCAGCAGTTTGTCCAGTGTCCTCCTATCCCTCACTGACACAAACGCCTCCAACTGCGTGCCAATAGTTTGGCCGGCTTTCCGGATCAGTTTATCAATCCAGTTTGAGTCCCTTTTGCTGGTGCTGCTCCCCCAACAAACCACTGCAAAGTACAGGGCACTGGCCACAACAGACTGATAAAAGATCTCCAACAGCTTGCTGCACACATTAAAGGACCTAAGCTTCTTCAGGAAAAAGAGTCTGCTCATGCCCTTCTTGTAAACAGCTTTGCAGTTGTCCTTCCAGTACAGTCTGCTGTTCAAGTGGACTCCCAGGTACTTGTACTGCTCCACTACTGCCATCTCCCGGCCCTGGATCTTGATGGGCTCCAACGGGGTCACTCTCTTCCTGAAGTCGATGACCAGCTCCTTGGTCTTGTCCACATTAAGGACCAGATGGTTTGCCTGAGACCACTCCACAAAATCAGCGATCAGTGTCCTGTACTCCAATTCCCGTCCCACTCTGATACACCCGACCACAGCAGAGTCGTCACAGTATTTCTGCAGGTGGCAGGACCTGGAACTATACTGGAAGTCTGAGGTGTACAGGGTGAACAGGAAAGGAGACAGGACGGTCCCCTGTGGAGCACTTACACCACTGACCACAGTATCCGACAGGGAGCTCCCCAATCACACAAACTGGGGCCTGTCAGACAAGTAATCAGTGATCCAGGAGACAATGGATGAACTGACACCCATCCTGAGCAACTTGTCACTCATCAGAATTGGCTGAATGGTGTTAAAGGCACTGGAGAAATCAAAAAACATGATCCTCACAGTGCCCCTCCCACCATCCAGGTGAGAGTGAGCATGATGCAGCAGGTAGATAACGGTATTGTCCACTTCTACATGGGGCTGATATGCAAACTGTAGAGGATCCAGGGAAGGAACCACCAGTGGTCTCAGCTGATCCAGCACAAGTCTCTCGAGGACCTTCATGACCTGGGACGTCAGGGCAACTGGTCTGAAGTCATTTGAGCCCGATGGGATGAGCTTCTTGGGCACCGGCACTATGCAGGATGTTTTCCATAGCACTGGTATCCGTTCTAGCTTCAGACTCAGGTTGAAGATGGAGTGCAGGATCCCAGTTAGCTGAGCAGCGCAAGTCTTCAGGACCCAGGGGTTAACTCGGTCAGGGCCTGCTGACTTAGCTGGATTGACTCTCTCCAGCTGCCGTCTTACATGTCCAGGTGTCAGACACACCGGGCTGGCTTTATCAGTGGGGGTGGAAGTGGGGGAGGGGGAAAGAAACGGCTGTGGCAGGTAAAAGAGAAGGAGTTTGTGTATTAAAATTCAGGGGAGGTGTGAGAACAGGAGTGGTGGGGGCAGGGCCAGTAAGGGGTGCATTGCTAAATCTATTGAAAAACAAATTCAGCTCGTTGGTTCTATCTACACCCCCATCCAGCAGTTTGGCTTTATTGTTGAAGCCTGTGATGGCCTTCATACCCTTCCAAACCTAACGAGTGTTGTTCTGTTGGAGTTTAGCTTCAAGCTTCCTTCTATAGGCATCTCTCCCTTCTTGAAGCTGAACTTTAAGCTGCCACTGAATCCTCTTCAACTCGTCCCGATCATCGGATCTGAAGGCTAGCTTCTTTAATTTAGCAGCACCTTTAGCTGGCTGGTGATCCAGGGCTTGTTATTTGGGTAACAGTGGACAGTTTTTGTAGGGATGATGGAGTCCTCACAGAAATGTATGTAGTCAGTGATGCAGTCTGTGATGTTGTTGATATCTGTCCCGTGAGGCTTACAGAGTACTTCCCAGTCTGTAGTCTCAAAGCAGTCTTGTAAGGCTGGCCAGCCTCAATGCTCCTCATTTGCACTCATTTAGTTGAGATGGGCTGCCTCCTCACAGCAGGAACGTATTGAGGTGTTAAAAGCACCAGATTGTGATCAGACCGTCCCAGGGGGGGCAGGGCAGTGGCTCTGTATGCATCTTTTGAATTAGCATACAGTAGGTCCAGAGTTTTATTTTCCCCTGTTGCACAGTGTACATATTGATGGAAAGTGGGTAAAATAGAGTCCAGAGAAACATGATTAAAGTCACCCGAAATGAGAATGAGGGCATCGGGATGTTTGGTCTGTTGCTTAGCAACATCGGTGTGAATGGTGTCACAAGCAGCAGTTTGGTCAGCAGAAGGAGGAACATACACTCCAATGAAGATTACAGAAGTCAATTCCCTTGGCAAATAATATGTAATAATTCCAACAGGCAGAAGTTGAATGTCCGGCGTACAAACACACTCCTTTACAGTAATATGAGCAGGATTACACCACCTCTCGTTCACCAAGATGGCAATCCCGCCGCCTTTTTTCTTATCGCTCAGGAGTGCGCTTCTATCCGCCCGTGAGGTTGTGAAGCCGGGTAGAGACGCGGTGTGGTCCGGGAAGACCGCGTGTAGCCAAGTCTCCGTAAAGCACATGATGCTGCACACGGCGTACTCCTTTTGAGTTCGGGCAAGCCCAAACAATTCGTCCATTTTGTTCGCCAAAGACCGCACGTTCCCCATGAGGACAGAGGGGATTGCAGGCTTAAATTTCCTTCTGCGCTCCTTCATCTTTATGCCGGCACGGCGTCCCCTGCGCTTTTTCCGTAGTTCCACGGGAAGGTCCGGCCGCGTTCCCCATAGCGCTGGTAAGGAGAGCGCAAACAGCTCCTCGCGTGTGTTACAAAAGGTCTACTGCTCCGTTGATCAAAGCCAAACACAAAACGGCCCGAAAAGAAAAAGAAAAGTAACGAAAACATACAAAAGCGCCCAAGAACCATAATTAGTGGTTTATGGATTAAAAAAAGGCAAGAAAAGTTATAAATAATACCAAAAATAAAGTAAAATGAAAGGAATTCAAAGGAACTACTGTGATGTGCTGCCACTCTTCCAGGCACACTCTACAAGGTAAAAGAATGAGAGAAAGAAAATCAGTAGTGAGAATGAGAGGATTTCAGTAGTGTGTATGAGAGGATTTCAGTAGTGTATGAGAGGATTTCAGTAGTTTGCGTAAGAGGTAATACTGAATAATGGCCCCCATAGAGTGAGGTTATTGTTTTTTTAATCATGGCGTTACACTTTCAGTTTTGATTGTCAAAAAAAAAACTACCGTCGATGATTCCATACTTATAGCTTCAAACCAAATATTTTTCTACGGAACCTGCAATCCTGCTCTCCCTTGAAGCACACACACGCACACAGGCACACACACACACACACACACACACACACACACACCCACGCCCACGCACACGCACACACACACACACACACACACACAGTGGTCTAAAAGAACTTTGTCTTCTTTGTTTGGATAACGATGTTGATTAGAGGTGTAACCACAATACAGCTGGGCAAGTGTTTAACAGCCAACTGACCAAGCTCTGGTCCACAGATGCCAGACCATGATTCCCATTAGGATGGCGATATATGTGACAGGATGTTATGATGTGGTCTGCCGTCTGCTCCTCTGCACCACACTCAGTTGCCGCAGATGAAGCCATACCCCATTCGCACATAGTTGAGCGGAAAAGACCGACGGCAGTGCAAAGGCGATTAAGCCTGACCCAAGCAGGCCTGGGAAAGCATATTGCCGGTGGTGATATACTGGCCTCAGGGATGTAATCATGGAGTCCGGAAGAGTTTTTCCGCCATTCCATATTCCATTTGTAGTCCGCCCAGTTTGCTACACTGCCGTTTGACTAGTTAAAGTCATTAAGCCATTCCAATGCAGCAGAGACAAACGGGTGTCTGGATTTAAGCTGCCGGTGTCCTTTAAGAGGAGGAGACATAAGCCGGCCATGAAGAAGGTGCCCAGGCTCCAGTGCTCGTCATGCGAGAGACGGTGTGGCTCTCTTGCGACAAAGTTCAGATGGTTGAATACCTGCTAAGACGGAAAGATTGTCCGTTGGTGTGGGACGCAGGCATCCAGTCACTAAACGCAAAGTGTGGTTAATGGGTTTATCTATGAGACGAGTGTGAGCACTACGACACCAAGCAGGTGTGCAGTACTCAGCGGCACAGTGGACCAAGGCAAGGGTGGCTGTACCAAGTGAAACACCGCCAGCACCCCAGCTAGATCCAGCCAATTGTCTCAAAAGCCCATAGCGTGTTGTTAGCTTTTTGCGCAGTGACTCCAGGTGTCGCGAAATGTGAGTGCCCTGTCCAACTTAATGTTGAGATATGTTGGTTAGGCATAAAAGGGTAGAGGACGTCCATCAACAGTGATGTTAAGCTCACGTTGTGTCTCCCTGTTGTAAAGGTGGAAGGCTGCCGTCACCGTTTTGGTTACACTGAGCTTCACCTTCCATTTCTGGAGATAAATGGATATGGTCGCCATGTCCCGGGCAAGAGACCCCTCTAACTCCTGCCAGTTTTTTGCGCAATTAGACTTAGACTTCCTTTTTCTTGTCATTCAAATTTGAACTTTGCAGTACAGATAAGAACAACATTTCGTTGCATTAGCTCATGGTAGTGCAGGATAAAAAAGCAATAAGGTGCAGATATAAATAAATAGATTACTGTACAGATAAATATATTGCACTTTTGCATATGCAGCCACATTTATGAATGTATGTTATATTGTCTTTATATTCCAGCGAGTTAATCAATTTTTGGGGGGAATTGAGGGGATTATTATGATGCGTTCAGGAGTCTTACAACCTGAGGGAAGAAGCTGTTACAGAACCTGCAGGTTCTGCTTCGGAGGCTGTGGAACCTCTTTCTAGAGTCCAGCAGTGAAAACAGTCCTTGGTGGGGATGGGAGGAGTCTCTGCAGATTTTCTGAGCCCTGGTCAGGCAGCGGCTTTTTGCGATCTCCTGGATAGGAGGAAGAGGAGTCCTGATGATCTTTTCCGCCGTCCTCACCACTCTCTGGAGAGACTTCCAGTCTGAGGCACTGCAGGCGCAGCAGTCATGGGTCATCAATGTGAACAGCAGCAGACTCAGGACGCAGCCCTGGGGGGAGCCGGTGCTCAGGGAGATGGCACTGGAGGTGTTTTCACCCACTCTCACAGACTGGGGTCTGTCTGTGAAGAAGTCAAGCAGCCAGTTGCATAGGGGGGTACTGAATCAAAGGGGGGCCAGTTTGCTCACCAAGTGCTGCGGGATGATAGTGTTGAATGCCGTGCTGAAGTCCAGAAACAAACAATGCATAATTACCAAGTTGTCTGCATATGCAAACTTTTTGGCAGTTGTTACTGGCAGATCATATGTGTAGATGTTAAATAAGAGGGGAGCCAGGACTGACCCCTGAGGGACGCCATTTCTCAGACACCGCAACCTACTTTTTGGGCCATCACCAGTGGCAAGGGTGAAACTGCAGTTTTTGACGAGTTCCATGATCAAAGAGCAGAAAAATTAACTCTGGGTTGTGTACAAATGAAATCGCACAATAACATCAGCAATGTGAGAACAGCTTCAGGTGGGCTTAGGTACGTTGCATCAGGTGAAAAAGAAAACAGCATCTAATATAAGGAGCAACCAGTATCCTCTGGTTGGCTGTGTTCCACAGCCCATTTCCAATGATCACTAGCACAACACAGCAACATGTAGTGAATCCCAGGTAGAACACATGCCCTATTGTCCCTTGTATGTCATCCTCTCACTAAAAGAGGCCATCCTTACTGGTTGCTATTCTTTCCCTCCATCCCTCAACCAGCTCATGAATGGCCCATCTTCAGGCTACAGTCCCATCTATGAGAGGCAGGTACAAGAAAAGGATGATAAATGCACATACAAAATAAGGGCTTAATGCTGTCTGTTCACAAATAGAGAAAAATGATCTCTCGTTCCATCTAAGGGAGCTTTTTCAGGAAATATGGCGAAGTCTTAAGATGGGGCAACTGTCCAACAATCGCTTTGTTGTCTTCACGCCATGATGACATTCATAAATACAAATCTGTGCCAGATTTACAAATGATGCAATGCAAATTTGAGCACAGCCCGGTTCAGCATGGAGAGAATAGAAAGCAATCACACATTGAGAAACAATTTAAAGGAAAAATAATAATAATAATCACCCCCATATATATATATTTGGCAGCTCATTTTTGGCATCTGCTTTTGATCCATTCTTTACTTTTGTCAGGCAAATGAACACATCTTTAGGGTTATTGTCCACCTATGACACAGTGATACAAGGGGGTATTAGTCATTTTATGATAATGAGCTGTGCTAATCCCACGTTGACACAACACCATCCAGTCAAACAAAGACATTGCCTAAGGGAAATACTGTGCAACCTTCAACGTTGGACTGAGTCTGTTCAGCAACGCTGGTCAACCTCAAACATAAATAAAATATTTTAAAATCTGGATAATAGAGGCTGGCCAGCATCCCTGATCCTGTATAGAAATAATTTGTTCCAGTTCAGGCAGTACAATTAATAACATTTTAATCACAATCACGATTAAATGAGGGTGATCATCTGTGATGTTAGCATTTAAAAAGCAGACTGCATATCAAATCAAGCACTTTCACAGCCGCGGTGGCAAAAAAGCAACAGTGGCTTGTCTTGGAGCCCCGAGAAGCAAGCCCCGCCCACGCCAGAGCCCATTGTGTATGGGCACGGAGCTCTATGACCACGCCAACCACCTCGTCGTCCAGCATTAATGAACTTTTCCCAAGCTGCTGCAGCCGGTCGCCTTGTTTCACTCTGGTGTTGTCTAACAGCTGTCAGGCTTGTCCCTGACAGTTTAGTTAAGTTTTAGTTTTTCCTCTGTTTGTTTTATTTCCTGTCAGCACTCTTATTTTGGTTCAGTTTCCTGTTTGTCTCTCTGAGTGCTGTCCCCTCAGCTGTGGCTGATTGGCACCTGGCCACACCTGGTGTGCCAGCTGCTATTTATACCTGCCCTGCCCTCCAGTCGCTTCTGGATTATTGTCGCTAATACTTGTTGTCATTTCCACCTGTCGATATCGTTACACCTACTACCTGTCATGCTACTACTTGTCCCTGTACCTGTCGTCGTGGCGGTTTTACTGTTCCTGTTAGCTATTTGTAGTTTGCTTTCTCCTAACTCTTTTGTTTCGTGTTTTCTTGTTAGCCATTAGCTGTTTCCAGTTTTTTCTGTTTGATGGTTCCTGTTTTCAGTTTTGGCTAGTCATAGTTCCTGGTTTGTGTTTTTACTTTTATTTTATGAACATTAAATCATGTTTTCCTGGACAAAGCCTGCCATCTCTGCATCTTGGGGTTCGTCACCAACAACACAACCTGACAGAATAATCCAGCCTAGTACGAACCCTGCGGAGATTTCCATGGCGGAGAGACTTAACAAAGCTTTAGAATTGATGGCCAAATCGAGGAAAAGCTTTGCCTCGTTTTGTAATCCCTCCCACCCATCCTTGTTCTGTTTTGGCTTCTCGGGGGACATCTGGGATCCGTCCCTTGAGGGGGGGGCTATGAGTAGCTGTGCAGCTGGGGAGGCACAGCTACTTCTCGCCCCAGTGGGTCTGCAACAGACGGCGCCACCATCTCAAGTGGGTCTGCAACAGACGCCACCATCATCTCCGGTGCGCCGGTAGATACCACCATCATCTCCGGTGGGTCTGCAACCTACGGCGCCATCATCTCCGGTGGGTCTGCAACCTACGGCGCCATCATCTCCGGTGGGTCTGCAACCTACGGCGCCATCATCTCCGCTGGGTCTGCAACAGACGGCGCCATCATCTCCGGTGGGTCTGCAACAGACTGCGCCACATTCCTCTCTGGTGGGCCAGCAGACGGCGCCACCATCCTCCTCTCCGGTGGGCCAGCAGCAGACGGCGCCACCATGCTCCTCTCCGGTGGGCCAGCAGCAGACGGCGCCACCATCATCCTCTCCGGTGGGCCAGCAGCAGACGGCGCCACCATGCTCCTCTCCGGTGGGCCAGCAGCAGACGGCGCCACCATCCTCCTCTCCGGTGGGCCAGCAGCAGAAGGCGCCACCATCCTCCTCTCCGATGGGCCAGCAGCAGACGGCGCCACCATCCTCTCCGGTGGGCCAGCAGCAGACGGCGCCACCATCCTCTCCGGTGGGCCAGCAGCAGACGGCGCCACCATCCTCCTCTCCGGTGGGCCAGCAGCAGAAGGCGCCACCATCCTCCTCTCCGGTGGGCCAGCAGCAGACGGCGCCACCATCCTCTCCGGTGGGCCAGCAGCAGACGGCGCCGCCATCCTCTCCGGTGGGCCAGCAGACGGCGTCACCATCCTCTCCGGTGGGCCAGCAGCAGACGGCGTCACCATCCTCTCCGGTGGGCCAGCAGCAGACGGCGCCACCATCCTCTCCGGTGGGCCAGCAGCAGAGGGCGCCACCATCCTCTTGTCGGCCACGGATGTGGTCGTTTCACGGGCGACCGCCTCGCCAATTGCGGCGGCGTTCAACTCGCCGTCGCCACCTGACTCTTCCCTGCTGGTTGCAGGGACACTTGGCCTGGCGGCCCACCTCCTTGTTCTCCCTCCACCCTCCCGTGATTTTGGACTATTTTTTTGGGGGGGGGGGGGGGGGGGGGGGTCTGTTTTCTAGAACGTCTGGTATCCGTTATGGGAAGGGGGGCTACTGTCAGGCTTGTCCCTGACAGTTTGGCCATGTTTTAGTTTTTCCTCTGCGTTTGTCTTTGTTTCCTGTCAGCGCCCTTATTTTGGTTATTTCCTGATTATCTCCCTGAGTGTTTTTTCCCCACAGCTGTGGCTGATTGGCACCGGGCCACACCTGGTGTCAATCAGCCAGCTGCTATTTAAACCTTCCCTGTCCTCCACTCTGCGCTGGATTATTGTCATTTCTACTTGTCGATGTCAGTGTAGCTGGATGCGGTAGCGGTAAGCTTTATTCTGTAGCTGTTTGTAGCTTGCTGTCTTTTTGTTCCTCGTCTTCCAGATCCCGTTTCCCTGGCATCCTGTTTCCTGTTCCTAGTTCCTAGTTTGTGTTTTTCTTTATATTTTTGGACATTAAATAATGTTTTCCCGCTCAATGCCTATCGTCATCTCTGCATCTTGGGGTTTGTCACCAACAAAACCTGACAACAGCGTGCGCTGAGGACTGCACCGCTGTTATGAGATGCTGCTCTGCTTGTGTCTTTGGAGTCAAACTTGCAGTAATAACAGCTAGCCATCGTGTTGAAGGGGAATGTTGCCAATCGTTCACGATCATTATGAGAGACAAGAAGACAAAAAGGTTGTTTTTTTTGCATTCTCACATGTAAAAATCGTCGTCTTAGGTGGCTAGAAATGCAGCTAATGGGAGCAATTAATTCTACCTCTAAATCACTTTAAAAATGCTTTCAAAAATTGTCACCAATACTTAATTTACGTTCCATAACCTGTTTAATAACCAAACTGTAAAAACATTGTTATTGTCAGAGCGAACACTGAGGAACTCTCTTTCTAGCGTAGTAACACATCGGTTTGCTACAGTATTAGCCGTAGAAGCTAACTACCGCAAGAGATAAGATAGCTTCTACGTCAACATGAAACATGTCTTTAATGCACAACATTGTGAAAGAACAATAACCTGTACTGAGTGAAAACATGAACAATCATATTACAGTATCCGTAAAGTACAACCCCCATTTCCATATGAGTTGGAAAATTGTGATAGATGTAAATATAAACGGAATACAATGATTTGCAAATCCTTTTCAACCCATATTCAGTTGAACATGCTACAAAGACAACATATTTGATGTTCAAACTGATAAACATTTTTATTTTTTGCAAATAATCATTAACTTTAGAATTTGATGCCAGCAACACGTGACAAAGAAGTTGGGAAAGGTGGCAATAAATACTGATAAAGTTGAGGAATTCTCATCAAACACTTATTTGGAACATCCCACAGGTGAACAGGCTAATTGGGAACAGGTGGGTGCCATGATTGGGTATAAAAGTAGATTCCATGAAATCTCTAAAGGCATACATGTGTCTAAATATGGCCAAGGACACGCATTATTGTGGGTTTCCTGCACCTCATCTTCATCATCATGTAATGATTTGATGAGGGAGAGCATTGAAGCTATATGTGTGCAGGTCCATGAAAGCAATTCTAGTAAGCTGTTTCTATAGGCCTCCTAGTGCTGATGCTCTGTATCTGAAGGAGTTATGGGAGATGTTTGACAGGATATCAGATGAGAATAGATGAATCTATTTATGAATGTTGACTGGCTGGGACAGGAGTGTACAAACAAAAATAAGTTACTATCCATTTTAAATGCCTGCAATCTGTCCCAAATTGTTGCCCCTTCCACGAGAATAGGTGTAGGTAGTGATGGTATTATTTTAGCTACATGCATTGATCATATTTATACAAATGTTTCTGACCAATGCTTCAAAGCAGTCTGGGTTCATGTAGGTTTTACTGACCACAATATAATAGCAGTCACTAGAAAGACAAGGGTTCCTAAACCCAAAGCGAAAATTATTTTTTACAAGGTCTTATAAGAGATTTGATGAAGAGTGTTTTATTGATGATATATCCTGTTGAAATTGGAAGGAGGTGTGCAGTGAGGAAGACCCTGAGGCTGCACTGGATTTATGTATGTTAATGTACATGAGTGTTGTGGACAAGCATGCCCCTTTGAAAAAGTTTTCAGTCAAAACTAAGTCTTCCCCATGGATTGATAATGGACTTAGGAGTTTAATGACAGAAAGAGACGTGGCTAAAAAAAAGCCTCCGTCAACTCCGGTTTAATTGTTGACAGGCATAAGTACTGTTCCTTAAGAAACCAGCTCACAAAGTTAAACAAACTGAAAAAAAGGAATGTTACAAACAGAGGTTATATGATGTGAGATATGATAGCAAAAACCTGTGGAATGTTTTGAATGAAATCATGGCTAGAAAGAACAATGTCTGTGGAATCAAATGGGTTGGTACTCACTAAGTCATGTGACATTGCAAATCATTTTAATAACTATTATGTTGACAAGGTATCTCAATTAAGGCATGGTATGCATATATCCAATTACAACAAATCAGCTGACCTCATTAGGAATATTATAATGGATAATAAGGACTGTGAATTCAATTTTCATCAGGTTGAAGTCAGTGAGGTTGAGAGGTTACTACACTCTCTTCCGGACAACAAAGTAGCTTGTGTTGACAACTTGGATAGTAAGTTACTGAGAATGACTGCTGGTATCATATCAGTGCCTGTCTGTCATATTTGTAATAAATGTTTACAAGTGGGCCTGTGTCAAAGATATGGAAGGTGGCTAAGGTTACTCCTCTACATAAGGATATCAAATTGTCTTTCAATGAGGACAATTCTAGACCAATAAGCATCTTACCTGGTTTATGTAAAATACTGGAGAAATGTGTGAATGCACAAATTCAAGCTTACTTTCTATCAAATGGCCAACAACTGATTCTCAACATGCATATAGAAGGGGCCACTCTACGTCCACTGCTCTTATACAAATGACCGACGATTGGCTTAATGCTCTAGATAATTCTATGTTGGTTGGAGCTGTGCTGTTAGATTTTAGTGCTGCATTTGACGTGATTGACCACTCTCTTTTTATAGACAAACTTAAATGTTATGGTTTTAATACTTGGGCTTTAATGCGGATACAGAGTTATTTGTCCTCAAGATCACAGCAGGTGTATTTTAATGGTAGCTTGTCTAATAGCATAAGTTTGGATTGTGGTGTTCCACAGGGAAGTTGCCTGGGACCTTTACTTTTTTCTATATTCACCAATGATTTACCTTGGGCTACCGGGCGTGCCAAATTGGTTCTTTATGCTGATGATGCAACCTTATATCATGCAGTGTACTTAATGTAGTATTGAGTGAAGGACTAAAAGCTGTGCATGACTGGACAGTATGTAACACACTTGTCCTTAACATCTCAAAAACCAAAAGTATTGTATTGGGGACTAGGCAAGGATTATCTTGTGACCCAAAGTTGGATTTGAGGCAAGGTATTTCAATAGTTCAACAGGTCAGAAGTGCCAAGCTCCTTGGTGTGATGCTGGACTGAACTCTATCCTGGTCAAATCATATCAGTGATATAGTTACAAAGATGGGAAGGGCTGTTGGTGTTTCCAGGAAATGTGCTGCTTTTGTTGATCCACCTCTTCTTTGTCAGATTGTTAAGAGTTTAGTCTTGTGTCATGTGGACTATTGTTCTACAGTCTGGGCGTCTGCTGCAAGTGGTGAGATCAGATTGTCCAGAATAGGGCAGCAAGGCTGGCTCTTGGTTGTTGACTAAGAACCAATGTGAACCAAATGCATGCTTCTCTTTCCTGGCTAACTGTGCAGAACATCTTGTCAGCTAAAATACTCGAATATTGTTCAAATCAGTGACCAGTAGTAAAACTCCTGCTTGTCTCATGGCCCAAATAGTTGACAGTAGCACTATACATAATCATAATACCAGGGCGTCCAGTGAGGGGCATTTTGTACTCCCTCGCCCCAGGGAGAATGCTTTGTGGAAATCTTATACTTATAGATCTGTATCGCTCTGGAATAACCCGCCTCAAATTCTCACCGGCATTGAAAGTAAACAGCTTTTTAAAAAGAAAGTAATATTTTATCTGCGTCTTTAAATTAGTTTGCTTGTTGATGATTTTGTTTGGTTTTATATTGTGTAGTTATATTTATATGGTCATTATTATTCTGTGACTGTAAATTGTTTGCTTGTTTTCTTATTGATGCCTTTTTTCCCCTGTATTGTGTATTTATAATTATATGCTTTTACTTGTAATTGTATTGAGTTTGTGGACCCCAGGAAGACTAGTGGGTTGTTGTGGCAACCAGCTAATGGGGATCCTTAATAAAAATCAAACCAAATCAAATCACTAAAATGAAAATCTAATTTGTGGTAGAGAATTCCTCTGACATTTTTTTTTTTTTTGAGTGGTCAGCTTGAAGCGTCCCTCTGTCTCTGACTCCCTCCTGGTCATGTGACATGAGTGTCTGTTAGGATTCTACTTACTAGTTTCAATTGTCTTGCCTCTGATTGGCCAGTCTGTAATGTTTGGCCCTAACTTTAGCCAATTGTGACTCATCATAGGAACACCAAGCAACCATCATGGATGTTCTCCGTATGTGAGGATGCTCTCATTCATCCAGCTCTTGGATTTTATACATATTTGTTTTGTCCTGGATTCACAGTCCATTGTATCTCTTTGTAGCTTTGATGTAAGCTACCTCGCTACATTTCATTTTTCATTTTATTTCATTTTTATTTATCTCCTTCATTGATGTTTATCTTTGATCCGTAGACAATTATACCACAATTATTCAATTCTACATTACACAGCAATGCCTGAGAAGGAGCAGGATGAAGACAAATCTTATATTTTCCTGCCCCCTTCAACATAATACATAGTCTTACTTAATGATATCATATACATGACTCTAAAAGTAGCTAAGCTACAGGAGAAGCTACTGGTTAAAAAAGTAGCTAAGCTAAGTTACAGGAAAATGTAGTTAAACTACGTAGCTTAGCTCCATGTAGCCTGTTACTGGTTGTAGATCATAAATCATGCCTGTCAACTGAAAAATAGATGGATGAGAATATAATCCGACAAGTTGGGACACTTTGACAGCCATTTCGGACCTAAACACACATATTAAAAGATATATTTAACTAAACACACTATTAAAATGAATACAAATATAATACGTAACTACCATCAGCTCATTTTCTGTAGCAAAATACTGTATCATCAAGGTCCATCCTGACTTTGTGACGGACCTTACATTGTCTTACTGACAAGAACTCAAAATAACTGCTTCACGTCGTGATGGGTTTTACACAACTTGTATCAGCAGGTTGGCAACCCAGTTACCATGGTAACATTTGTGGCATCAGTGCATGATTCCTGGAGACAGAAGAAGATGCTAGATTAATTATCTTTGCATTTTCCTGACAGTTTAACACACAACGCAGAGCAGAGTGCTGCACCACACTCAGCAGGACGCCTCGGGCAACCTCTCTACCTTTTTACATCATAAAGCTTTTATTATGGCATAAACTTATTTTCCTCCAATTAACTTATTTCATTTAGAGAGAGAGTGTGTGTGTGTGTGTGGGTGTGTGTGTGTGTGTGTGTGTGTGTGTGTGTGTGTGTGTGTGTGTGTGTGTGTGTGTGTGTGTGTGTGTGTGTGTGTGTGTGTGTGTGTGTGTGTGTGTGTGTGTGTGTGTGTGAAAGACTACCCTCTTCTCGCTGCAGGACTTCAGATTATTACAGTATATGTTGAAATGAAGAAGTCATAATCATTTTAATATCTTTTCCACACTAAATCTCACACTAAAGCCTACTGTATATACAGTAAGTTTATTAGAATACGTAGAAAAAAGTGTTAATAATACTCAAATGGAAGATGTTATTATTGTACAAGGTGGTATTTGGCAGTAGTACAGAACTGCACTGCACTTCAGGGGAGGGATTAACATGGCCCCATTCCTGGGTGGATCTCGTGTGAGAAAAAGAGAGCAGGTTTAATCATTTTGCAAAGCAGTCTGCTAGAAATGATGGAAAGTGCCACTGAGCATAGCAATTGACGCCGAGGTTAAAGTTGGAATTTCCACAAAACACCTTTCAAGATATTCAACACTACTAACATATACGCTAAAGGCCCACATTTGTCATGTTTCCTGTGTCAGGTAAACCGTGAGGAATGGGGCCATATGAATCCCCTTCCTAGTGTACTTGGCATACTGGGTGCAGCTTCTAATATTTAAGCAACCTTACCGGAAAAACAGTCAACACAATCTTTGAATACTGTTCAGGTCAGCAATTCAACTTCAAAGGTGAAACTACAAACTCATAACATTTAAAGTAAGAAATGTCATCTTTATTTATCATCATTTTGATGACCATGGTTTACAGTTTTGGAAAACCCACCATTTTGTGATTGGAGCTGTACACCATAATCATCAAAATGATATGAAATATACTGAGTTGCATATATTAAGTCATATAATTCTAATTGCAGGAATAAACAAATCTTTGCAGGACATTCTAAGTTTTTGCGTTTCACCCGTAAAAATACAATATTGAACATATATTGACTGTCATAAACTAAATGAAGTATTATTTTATGTGATAAAAAAGAGAATATTTATGGTGGCATTTGTGCTGTAATTGCGAGTAAAAGGAAGAAAGAAATGCAGGTGTCAGTGATATAAAAAGGATTCCTTTACAGCGTGTAAAGCCTCCATCTGGCAAAGCACATTTGATTCATGACTGGTGCTTGAAAAAGCTGCAGACTCTGAGCAAACAATCATTTATCAAACTTGCTGGTCTCCAGCTCAAAGAATAAAGACAGGTGGCTTTTTTGGTATTTGGGCCGTCAAAGGTTGCGATTAGCTGCGTGCGACTGTGAAACATGTAAATGAGCTTTTAAGCTGCAGCTAGCGAGGTGACATTCTCTGGCGCTACCTCATTTATCCCCCTCATCCTCTCTTAAGCTGGGTACCAGACAGACCTTGGCGCTATCTGACTCCCTTTTTTGGACTTCTTATTCCAGATCGTCACCCAGATGCTCGGATCTGATCTGTCCACCGTGCTTCTGTTTTGGGCCTGAAATGCTCGCGTCTCTGGGATTGCACCATCATGCAAGGTCAGGGCACTCACCTTAACCCAATATAAAATGACCCAGAGAATAAAATCAACCCCCTTTTTAAGACATGTTGTTCTTTTAAGAAGACAAGAATCACCTCCCTCTGTTTTATGACACAAAGGACTATTCAAGTGATGTTTGTTGCAGTCTGACTGATGAATGATGATCATATCTGAGCTCACTGCTCCCCTGTGGGGATGCGCCAAATGCAGAGGATCATTTCCCCGCACCTAGTGTGTGTGTGTGTGTGTGTGTGTGTGTGTGTGTGTGTGTGTGTGTGTGTGTGTGTGTGTGTGTGTGTGTGTGTGTGAGACAATCATTGGCACTTTAACTTGAACTTGAACTTGCTACCCATCATTACAAGCACACCTGCTCAGTGGCCTTGTGGTTAGAGTACACAAAGACTATACACATGGGAGCCATTACCTCCCTGCTTGGCACTCAGCATCAAGGCTTGGAATTGGGGGTTAAATCACCAAAAATGATTCCCGGCCGCTACTGCTCACTGCTCCCCTCACCTCCCACGGGGTGATCAAGGGTGATGGGTCAAATGCAGACAATAATTTGGCCACGCCTACTTGTGTGTGTATGACTATCATTGGTACTTTTTAAAAGAAGAGGAACAGATTTGTCCATTCATCAAAGGAAACCATTTACATGTACACCATGCAGCGATGCTACCATTGTTACATGTACACCATGCAGCGATGCTACCATTGTTACATGTACACCATGCAGCGATGTTACCATTGTTACATGTACACCATGCAGCGATGCTACCATTGTTACATGTACACCATGCAGCGATGCTACCATTGTTACATGTACACCATGCAGCGATGCTACCATTGTTACATGTACACCATGCAGCGATGCTACCATTGTTACATGTACACCATGCAGCGATGCTACCATTGTTACATGTACACCATGCAGCGATGCTACCATTGTTACATGTACACCATGCAGCGATGCTACCATTGTTACATGTACACCATGCAGCGATGCTACCATTGTTACATGTACACCATGCAGCGATGTTACCATTGTTACAATTACACCATGCAGCGATGCTACCATTGTTACATGTACACCATGCAGCGATGTTACCATTGTTACATGTACACCATGCAGCGATGCTACCATTGTTACATGTACACCATGCAGCGATGCTACCATTGTTACATGTACACCATGCAGCGATGTTACCATTGTTACAATTACACCATGCAGCGATGCTACCATTGTTACATGTACACCATGCAGCGATGTTACCATTGTTACATGTACACCATGCAGCGATGCTACCATTGTTACATGTACACCATGCAGCGATGTTACCATTGTTACATGTACACCATGCAGCGATGCTACCATTGTTACATGTACACCATGCAGCGATGTTACCATTGTTACATGTACACCATGCAGCGATGCTACCATTGTTACATGTACACCATGCAGCGATGTTACCATTGTTACATGTACACCATGCAGCGATGTTACCATTGTTACATGTACACCATGCAGCGATGCTACCATTGTTACATGTACACCATGCAGCGATGTTACCATTGTTACATGTACACCATGCAGCGATGCTACCATTGTTACATGTACACCATGCAGCGATGCTACCATTGTTACATGTACACCATGCAGCGATGTTACCATTGTTACATGTACACCATGCAGCGATGCTACCATTGTTACATGTACACCATGCAGCGATGCTACCATTGTTACATGTACACCATGCAGCGATGTTACCATTGTTACATGTACACCATGCAGCGATGTTACCATTGTTACATGTACACCATGCAGCGATGTTACCATTGTTACATGTACACCATGCAGCGATGCTACCATTGTTACATGTACACCATGCAGCGATGTTACCATTGTTACATGTACACCATGCAGCGATGCTACCATTGTTACATGTACACCATGCAGCGATGTTACCATTGTTACAATTACACCATGCAGCGATGCTACCATTGTTACATGTACACCATGCAGCGATGTTACCATTGTTACATGTACACCATGCAGCGATGCTACCATTGTTACATGTACACCATGCAGCGATGTTACCATTGTTACATGTACACCATGCAGCGATGCTACCATTGTTACATGTACACCATGCAGCGATGTTACCATTGTTACATGTACACCATGCAGCGATGCTACCATTGTTACATGTACACCATGCAGCGATGTTACCATTGTTACATGTACACCATGCAGCGATGTTACCATTGTTACATGTACACCATGCAGCGATGCTACCATTGTTACATGTACACCATGCAGCGATGTTACCATTGTTACATGTACACCATGCAGCGATGCTACCATTGTTACATGTACACCATGCAGCGATGCTACCATTGTTACATGTACACCATGCAGCGATGTTACCATTGTTACATGTACACCATGCAGCGATGCTACCATTGTTACATGTACACCATGCAGCGATGCTACCATTGTTACATGTACACCATGCAGCGATGTTACCATTGTTACATGTACACCATGCAGCGATGTTACCATTGTTACATGTACACCATGCAGCGATGTTACCATTGTTACATGTACACCATGCAGCGATGCTACCATTGTTACATGTACACCATGCAGCGATGCTACCATTGTTACATGTACACCATGCAGCGATGCTACCATTGTTACATGTACACCATGCAGCGATGTTACCATTGTTACATGTACACCATGCAGCGATGCTACCATTGTTACATGTACACCATGCAGCGATGCTACCATTGTTACATGTACACCATGCAGCGATGCTACCATTGTTACATGTACACCATGCAGCGATGCTACCATTGTTACATGTACACCATGCAGCGATGCTACCATTGTTACATGTACACCATGCAGCGATGCTACCATTGTTACATGTACACCATGCAGCGATGTTACCATTGTTACATGTACACCATGCAGCGATGTTACCATTGTTACATGTACACCATGCAGCGATGTTACCATTGTTACATGTACACCATGCAGCGATGCTACCATTGTTACATGTACACCATGCAGCGATGCTCCAATAGTGGCTTGGGTTATAGCTAAATTAGGGCTAAACCAGAGGCGTCAAACTCAGGGGCTCAGGGGCCACATTGAGGAAAATCTATTCCCATGAGGGCCAGACTGCTAAACTCATTGCATAATAAAACAAGCACATTCTGAAAATAATCAACATTATAAACAATCCTCTTGAAGTTAGTTGAACATTTGTGAAGGAAAACATTGGTGCAGTTTTAGAAGACCACGAAGAACACAATGAACTTAGACTTTGTCTCAACATATTTTCAAAGCCATTCAACTTCCTGTTTAGCATTCTCATGTTGGCAGTTCACCATTAAAGACGTGTTTGGAAAAACCACCGAGTGTTGTTGAAATGGCCACACATGCTCCAGGACTGTTTACTTCTTTAAAAACTGCCATGTCATGACGTCATGTTTGTATTGGGGTCATTTGGGTTCACATTGGAGTCTGGACATATTTCTTGTGTAATGTGAAGGACTACATACAAAGATTAGATTTGACAAAACAACAATTTGAATTGGACATCCAACCCTGCAGTGTTGTGAACGTAACCTTCATGTTTGGTTTGATAAGGGAACTGTCACGACTTGGACTATGGCGTGGTTTGTTCTCCCGAGGTGCAAGTGAATTGGACTGGTCATGGCGTGAAGGTAGATACATTTTTAATAATAACACTCAAAAGAACAAAAGGCGCGCTCAAGGCGGATGTACAACTTGACTAATGAAAACAAAAGACTTGCACGGGGGCAAAAAACTAGGAACAACAGAAAAACACTAACTGTGGCTTAATAAACAAACTTACTTGGCATGGGCATGAAGTGCGCAGACGTGGACAGAGTGTGACAGGGGGCATAAATGCGGGGATGTCGTCAGGACGAACAACAGAAAATGAAAAGCTTAAATAACACAGACATGATTAACGAAAACAGGTGCGTGACTCAAAACGTGAAACAGGTGCGTGACGTGACAGGTGAAAACTAATGGTTGCTATGGTGACAAGCAAGAGTGCACAATGAGTCCAAACGTGGAACAGGTGAAACTAATGGGTAATCATGCAAACAAGACAAGGGAGTGAAAAGCCAGAAACTAAACAAAACATGACTTAATACAAAACATGATTATACAGACATGACAGGAACAGTGAAAACCTGGGCTGGGTTTTCAGTCTCGTACTGCAGGCGTTACTTATGGAACGGATTGGACTGGATAATAAGCGCTGACACATGGTCTTCAAATCCTTTATAATCATAGTGAATAATGACAGGTTATATTATTATGTATTTGACCTCATATTACTGCATGTTTATATTGTTTTTTTCTGCACATTTTTGTAAAAAAAAAATAATAGTAATAATTATAATCACACCAAATGATTTAGGGGGTCTTGAGAAGACTTTTTAGCCCCTAAATAAATTAGGCCTAACAACGGCAATTTACATTGTTAATGTTGTTGCCAGGCAGATGTTGTCATAAGTCCACTCTTCATATTAATGCCTTTTATGGAACACTCCTTCCAGATGCTTGTCATGGAACAGTGGATATCATTTGGCTGCTGTCTCTCCTCATTACTGGCAAGATGTCTCTCCTCATTACTGGCAAGAATAGCACCTCCTGTTTCCATGGTCCTTACATATCTGTCATGTGGGAAAGTCCTCCTGTTTCCATGGTCCTTACATATCTGTCATGTGGGAAAGTCCTCCTGTTTCCATGGTCCTTACATATCTGTCATGTGGGAAAGTCCTCCTGTTTCCATGGTCCTTACATATCTGTCATGTGGGAAAGTCCTCCTGTTTCCATGGTCCTTACATATCTGTCATGTGGGGAAGTCCTCCTGTTTCCATGGTCCTTACATATCTGTCATGTGGGAAAGTCCTCCTGTTTCCATGGTCCTTACATATCTGTCATGTGGGGAAGTCCTCCTGTTTCCATGGTCCTTACATATCTGTCATGTGGGAAAGTCCTCCTGTTTCCATGGTCCTTACATATCTGTCATGTGGTAAAGTCCTCCTGTTTCCATGGTCCTTACATATCTGTCATGTGGGGAAGTCCTCCTGTTTCCATGGTCCTTACATATCTGTCATGTGGGGAAGTCCTCCTGTTTCCATGGTCCTTACATATCTGTCATGTGGTAAAGTCCTCCTGTTTCCATGGTCCTTACATATCTGTCATGTGGGAAAGTCCTCCTGTTTCCATGGTCCTTACATAACGGCTGTGGAAAGAAAGAAGACATGCACAGTAAATGTTGCAAAGCACCCCCACAACTCCTCATCACTTTATTCCTCCTTTACACTCCTTTACTCTACTCCTGCATGATCTTCTACTTCACACACCATCCATGTCTGCATTTGTATTTTCTCTCCATTTTTCCCTGCTGTGAGGTCATGTGTGCATGGAGAGCCTTGCAGCTACTGCAGTGTTTTGGAGGGCAGATTGCTGATACTGTGATGGTGTTCTGCTGCTCAAACACACATGGTGTCTCAAGATACACGTTCAATTCTTGTGGGCTTGCTTTACTGCTTGAGGCTCATGGCAGAACCTTTGGAGTTGCTTCTTATTTGGAAAAGCAACAGTATGTTTGAAAGGCATTTGGCCTATTTTCCTCCAGTGTTATGTGAGACAAGAACACATGGGTCTCTCTTTTTAATGCATTCTAACTCCTAAAGAAGTGCTAGCAAGAAGTGGCTAACATTGCAGGTAATGGAATTCAATCAATTCTGCCATAAACTGCTCTAAAAACATCCCAAAACCTCCATTAATGTAACTATACATGCTGTAAGTTGACATGTCATGTAGTTAGTAGTTACATTCATACATGCTGTAAGTTGACATGTCATGTAGTTAGTAGTTACATTCATACATGCTGTTAGTTGACATGTCATGTAGTTAGTAGTTACATTCATACATGCTGTTAGTTGACATGTCATGTAGTTAGTAGTTACATTCATACATGCTGTTAGTTGACATGTCATGTAGTTAGTAGTTACATTCATACATGCTGTTAGTTGACATGTCATGTAGTTAGTAGTTACATTCATACATGCTGTAAGTTGACATGTCATGTAGTTAGTAGTTACATTCATACATGCTGTAAGTTGACATGTCATGTAGTTAGTAGTTACATTCATACATGCTGTAAGTTAACATGTCATGTAGTTAGTAGTTACATTTATACATGCTGTAAGTTGACATGTCATGTAGTTAGTAGTTACATTCATACATGCTGTAAGTTGACATGTCATGTAGTTAGTAGTTACATTTATACATGCTGTAAGTTGACATGTCATGTAGTTAGTAGTTACATTCATACATGCTGTAAGTTGACATGTCATGTAGTTAGTAGTTACATTCATACATGCTGTAAGTTGACATGTCATGTAGTTAGTAGTTACATTCATACATGCTGTAAGTTGACATGTCATGTAGTTAGTAGTTACATTCATACATGCTGTAAGTTGACATGTCATGTAGTTAGTAGTTACATTCATACATGCTGTAAGTTGACATGTCATGTAGTTAGTAGTTACATTCATACATGCTGTAAGTTGACATGTCATGTAGTTAGTAGTTATTGGCATTTTAGAAGCAGTGGTGCAGTGCATCTACATTGATACCATTTGTTATTGTTTTTTAACCCCGTAGGTGCACTCATACACATACACACACACACACACACACACACAAGTGTGATCACTGATCCTGCAACCATGTGTGGAAGTGTCATTTTGCACGAGCTATATAAACACACACACGCACAGACACACACACACCAGCGTGATCACTGATCCTGCAACCGTGTGTGGAAGTGTCATTTTGCACGAGCTATATAAACACACACACGCACACACACACACACACACACACACACACACACACACACACACATACACACACACACACACACACACACACACATACACACACACACACACACACACACACACACACACACACACACACACACACACACACACACACACATACACACACACACACACACACACACACACACACACACACACACACGCACACATAAACACACAAGCGTGATCACTGATCCTGCAGCCGTATGTGGAAGTGTCATTTTGCACGAGCTATATAAACACACACACGCACAGACACACACACACCAGCGTGATCACTGATCCTGCAACCGTGTGTGGAAGTGTCATTTTGCACGAGCTATATAAACACACACACGCACACACACACACACACACACACACACACACACACACACACACATACACACACACACACACACACACACACACATACACACACACACACACACACACACACACACACACACACACACACACACACACACACACACACACATACACACACACACACACACACACACACACACACACACACACACACGCACACATAAACACACAAGCGTGATCACTGATCCTGCAGCCGTATGTGGAAGTGTCATTTTGCACGAGCTATATAAAACGCTGAAAAGTGCTAGCAAGATGATGGTGTGTTGCACGTGCTAAACAATAATAATAATAATTGCATATTCTCCTCCCAGCATTGTGGGCGTTTTAATATATTCTGCATACTAATTAGGACAGATACTCAAAATGGCTGGCACGCCTTATTCTGCCCACTTAACAGACCCGATCCATTTTGCACACGTTTAGTAGATCAGCTTTGTGTTTACTTTAGTAACCTTTAGTTCATCAGCCTTTACTGTACAATGTCTGCTCTCAGTGGGATGCTTATATCTTTCAGCACTAGACTTGTTTTCCCCGTTTAGCTGCTAAATTAGGGGTAATCCTCACTGAAGAGGTAAAAAAAAAAAGTTGGGCGTATTTTTGTGGCTTTCTTGCGATGTTTTCGGGTCTAAATTGAATGTCAAAGGTTGACCAACTTCTCAGTTTATGGCCACAACATTAAACTATAAGGTGATAGGCATGATTTATCATCTACAATGAACTCAGAAGCAGCTCAATAGCTGCATAGGCTAGTCAGCTCTCTGCGATCAAGGTGTCTCTAGAATGAGTTCCTCTGCGTTAGCGCTTGTAATAACAATGTCGCTAACACGAGGCTGATATTCAGGTCACCACATGTCAATGAAGTATTTTTGGTGTTTTTTAGAGAGCTCAATGGGCTCAATGAGTCATATATAAGAAATTAGAGTGCATAAAAAGAAAAAAAAGGTGTTCTTGTCTCACTAAGGGATTGTGAATGACAGGCAAAGAAATACTAAAAGTGTTTGCATGTTGTATGCCATTCAATATATGGCTGCTCATTCAACATATGAAATAAATATTGAATGTATTAAGTCAGCCACTTGATCTTGTGGGCCACACTTAATTGTAACAGCGGCCCAGTATTAATTACAACAATATGGAATGGTTGGAAGGTGAAGTTGATTTATTCAAAAAGGGTCTCAAACCTGGCAGGGACGAGTGTGCCTTTTCATTCCAACTAAATACAAATCACCTCAAGCAGTCATTAGGGCAATTAGTGGTCTTGATTGCTGATTGCTCTCTTTAACATTCATAAATGTCAAGTGTAGAAATAAGTGAACATATTAAGGATGTCGCTACGTGGGCCTGGGAGGTGAGTTTCTTCCCTTAAAGGTGAACTGCATCATCCACAACCTTCGTGGGAGTCAAGAAGACACAGCATTCCTTTTTATGGCTGTTCTATACAGTCAAAAACTGCTAGTTAGAGGTGGCTAAAAATGCAGGTAATGGGGATAGGATTTATTCCACCATCCAAGAGCCATCCACCCCGTACATAGGTGGAATGTATTTGAATCATTTTAAACATACGTGAACTTCTTTCCTGGACACATTGGTCTGTCAGAGTGCTTAGCATTGGTAAAGTTTGTTGCAATTATTGCACTTTGAGTGTTTTGCTAATACTAATGGCAGACTCTGTGACAGCTTGATGTAGCATCATTGCTAAACCTTTCAAATAAAAGCATAGAACAAGAACTTCAAATATATCGTTGGATTTTATCGATACCAATACCAAAATAGCGGTGTTGAACGCTACACTTAATGGTGCTATATGTAATGTGTGAATAAAGATGTAGGAAACAATGCATTTTCTTTTAGCACAAGAGCGTGTAGTCCACCAACATGATGTAACATCTCACAGCAATGAACACCTGCTTTGTAGGCCTTAAACAAGTCAACGACATGCTTGTAGTCCAAGGTGCAATGCCATCTTGTAAAGACACTCCCTGTCTTGTTATTCATTACAGCTGGAAATAATATTCATGAATGGACATGAAATATCATATCAAATATATCATGTCAATCAATGAGCAGGTGAGGTGTGTGTGTGCATTTAAGCAAGGTGTGTTTTGCTGCCACGCAAAGTCTCGCATCAGAGCAACTTTATGAATGATTATATTCCCTAAATGTTTCACTTCTTTGAGTGGATCAATATTGGCCTGTGGATTACTGGATCAATAGGACGACGGAAGCGGTGATCAGTAAAGGTCGAACAGGTTCAATCCAGCCCTCGAGATGAGTTAGCTAAGTGTCAAATTCAGCTGCATTTTTAACTTCAATAAACTGCTGTTCTAAATGTGTCCACTGGATGTCGCAATAGCAATTATGTTAGGCAAGCAAATAGTTTTGACCTGGGGGAGCAAGTATACAAGCAAGAGGTCGGTAAAGCGGGGCTGTGACTCCTCCCCCTCCACCCAACGTAAAACAAACAGGAGTAAAATAAAGACTTAAGATGCTGCATGAGACTGCACATTGATATAGTTCTGTGAACATTATTGTCTTATGTGAGAATTTAAAGAAAGTGAACAGTAGTAATGACAAATTTAATTAGTAAATAGTTTTTATTAATGCTTTATTTTGTCTTTTGTTCAATCCTAGATGGGCTGTGATTCAAAGTTGAAGTGATTGGTATAAAAACTGAGATGAAGTCTCTTCTTCATGGTGGTCTTGAAACTGCAACCATTTTTCCCTCAGATTGTTCAACTAACTTGAAGTGTTTTGTCAAAAGGATTATTTGTGATAGGAACATTTTCAGAATGTGCTTGTTCTATTTGGGGTTAGATGTGAAAACAATGCCATTTGGCCTGCAGTGTAAACGTAGTCTTTGTCATCTCAGCTACGTGGCATCACAAAAAGCTAAAAAAGACTTCTTTTTTTTAAAAAGAACACTTATGTGTTGTATGTCCTTCAGATGCTCCAGCCCTGCCAGTCTTAGTCTTTGGGAGTTTTTTTCCACAAAATGTTGGTTCATTTCCAAATTGTACGACCTTAAGGTCAATACAATTTGGAGGCTAAAACTTGCAGAGTTGCAAGCAAAAAAGTTATGTTTTGGTCTCCGGTTCAGAGAGCAGGCAAGTTTGTACCAACAAAAACCATAAATATTTCCTTTGAGACACTCCTTTCCCATCCAAGACTTGTAGAGTTTGACAGTGAATGTTGCAAATACTGCTGGTTTAAGGTCAGTCCTCGGTCACAGTCTGCAAATACTGCTGGTTTAAGGTCAGTCCTTGGTCACAGTCTGCAAATACTGCTGGTTTAAGGTCAGTCCTCGGTCACAGTCTGCAAATACTGCTGGTTTAAGGTCAGTCCTCAGTCATAGTCTGCAAATACTGCTGGTTTAAGGTCAGTCCTCGGTCACAGTCTGCAAATACTGCTGGTTTAAGGTCAGTCCTCGGTCACAGTCTGCAAATACTGCCGGTTTAAGGTCAGTCCTCAGTCATAGTCTGCAAATACTGCTGGTTTAAGGTCAGTCCTCGGTCACAGTCTGCAAATACTGCTGGTTTAAGGTCAGTCCTCGGTCACAGTCTGCAAATACTGCTGGTTTAAGGTCAGTCCTTGGTCACAGTCTGCAAATACTGCTGGTTTAAGGTCAGTCCTCGGTCACAGTCTGCAAATACTGCTGGTTTAAGGTCAGTCCTCAGTCATAGTCTGCAAATACTGCTGGTTTAAGGTCAGTCCTCGGTCACAGTCTGCAAATACTGCTGGTTTAAGGTCAGTCCTCGGTCACAGTCTGCAAATACTGCCGGTTTAAGGTCAGTCCTCAGTCATAGTCTGCAAATACTGCTGGTTTAAGGTCAGTCCTCGGTCACAGTCTGCAAATACTGCTGGTTTAAGGTCAGTCCTCGGTCACAGTCTGCAAATACTGCTGGTTTAAGGTCAGTCCTCAGTCATAGTCTGCAAATACTGCTGGTTTAAGGTCAGTCCTTGGTCACAGTCTGCAAATACTGCTGGTTTAAGGTCAGTCCTCGGTCACAGTCTGCAAATACTGCCGGTTTAAGGTCAGTCCTCAGTCATAGTCTGCAAATACTGCTGGTTTAAGGTCAGTCCTCGGTCACAGTCTGCAAATACTGCTGGTTTAAGGTCAGTCCTCGGTCACAGTCTGCAAATACTGCTGGTTTAAAGTCAGTCCTCGGTCACAGTCTGCAAATACTGCTGGTTTAAGGTCAGTCCTCAGTCATAGTCTGCAAATACTGCTGGTTTAAGGTCAGTCCTCGGTCACAGTCTGCAAATACTGCTGGTTTAAGGTCAGTCCTCAGTCACAGTCTGCAAATACTGCCGGTTTAAGGTCAGTCCTCAGTCATAGTCTGCAAATACTGCTGGTTTAAGGTCAGTCCTCAGTCACAGTCTGCAAATACTGCCAGTTTAAGGTCAGTCCTCAGTCATAGTCTGCAAATACTGCTGGTTTAAGGTCAGTCCTCAGTCATAGTCTGCAAATACTGCTGGTTTAAGGTCAGTCCTCAGTCACAGTCTGCAAATACTGCCGGTTTAAGGTCAGTCCTCAGTCATAGTCTGCAAATACTGCTGGTTTAAGGTCAGTCCTCAGTCACAGTCTGCAAATACTGCCAGTTTAAGGTCAGTCCTCAGTCATAGTCTGCAAATACTGCTGGTTTAAGGTCAGTCCTCAGTCATAGTCTGCAAATACTGCTGGTTTAAGGTCAGTCCTCGGTCACAGTCTGCAAATACTGCTGGTTTAAGGTCAGTCCTCAGTCACAGTCTGCAAATACTGCCGGTTTAAGGTCAGTCCTCAGTCATAGTCTGCAAATACTGCTGGTTTAAGGTCAGTCCTCAGTCACA
The DNA here is from genome assembly GCF_033978685.3 of Nerophis lumbriciformis. Lineage (NCBI taxonomy): Eukaryota > Metazoa > Chordata > Actinopteri > Syngnathiformes > Syngnathidae > Nerophis > Nerophis lumbriciformis. Next base: position 45,300,366 of record NC_084566.2, on the reverse strand, counting down.
GTCTGCAAATACTGCCAGTTTAAGGTCAGTCCTCAGTCATAGTCTGCAAATACTGCTGGTTTAAAGTCAGTCCTCAGTCATAGTCTGCAAATACTGCTGGTTTAAGGTCAGTCCTTGGTCACAGTCTGCAAATACTGCTGGTTTAAGGTCAGTCCTCAGTCATAGTCTGCAAATACTGCTGGTTTAAGGTCAGTCCTTGGTCACAGTCTGCAAATACTGCTGGTTTAAGGTCAGTCCTCGGTCACAGTCTGCAAAATATAGGCCAGACTTTCCCCAAAACAGCTGTGCCATGATGGAATAGCCCGTGCACTAATGTGTTAACACGCATGCTTAAATAAAGCCAAAACTGCCACACGCTGAGTTCCATCACTCAAGTGATGCAGCATGGAGCAGACAGTATATTGTACATACATTTTATTTTGAAAGAGCAGCTTGAAATATATATCATTCCTTCCTACAGAATTTATTGCACATGCTCTAATTAGAGCCAGGCTGTTCGTCAAAGGGAACGGGAAGTTCATTGGAAGCAGCTGATAATTGGAGAAAGGATGCTATTTTTGACATTTTGAAAACTCATAAAGTGTATCGCAATTTCATCTTTAAACTTGAATAATGATTCCAAGTGCAGGAAAGTGAAAATAAAAATGTAGCTCTCTTTGACCATATGGTTGTTTATTGACAAATATATTAGCACAAGCAACAATAACCCTGATTATTTCCTTTTTAACAACAGTATGGGAAGTTTAGCACAGATGACCAACATTTATAGCGCATGCAGAGCAGCTGGATGATGATCACACATGATGATGATCACACATGATGATGATCACACATGATGATGATGATCACACATGATGATGATCACACATGATGATGATGATCACACATGATGATGATCACACATGATGATGATCACACATGACGCTGATCACACATGATGATGATCACACATGATGATGATCACACATGATGCTGATCACACATGATGCTGATCACACATGATGATGATCACACATGATGATGATCACACATGATGATGATCACACATGATGCTGATCACACATGATGATGATAATCACACATGATGATGATCACACATGATGATGATCACACATGATGATGATCACACATGATGCTGATCACACATGATGCTGATCACACATGATGATGATCACACATGATGATGATCACACATGATGATCACACATGATGATGATCACACATGATGATGATCACACATGATGATGATCACACATGATGATGATGATCACACATGATGATGATCACACATGATGATGATCACACATGATGCTGATGATCACACATGATGATGATCACACATGATGATGATCACACATGATGATGATGATCACACATGATGATGATCACACATGATGATGATCACACATGATGCTGATCACACATGATGATGGTCACACATGATGATGATCACACATGATGATGATCACACATGACGATGATCACACATGATGATGATCACACATGATGATGATCACACATGATGATGATCACACATGATGATGATCACACATGATGATGATCACACATGATGATGATCACACATGATGATGATCACACATGATGCTGATCACTACCATCCTGTGGTGTTAAAGTAGCAGTAGAGTGGAGAAACAAGTTGACTTGATATGTTTATTTGTGTTTCATTGTATCCATTTGACCATATCTAATTGTTGTTACAATCCACAAAGTATGTTTCAACTTCATAAAATGACATCAATTCAGTCAGTCATTTTGAATATTGCGCTGTGAATACCTTTGGCTATTTCCTGAGTAGGAACACTTCTGTGATGATCTGTCACTTTCACTCTTTGTGTTTCCTTCTTCTGTGCTTATTTCCTGTCAGCGCTCTTATTTCATTTCCATTTCCTGCATGTCTCCTCTGAGCACTTGTTTCCTTCACCTGTCTCTGATTGGCACACCTGGTTGCCAACCAGGCTGCTATTTATGCCTGCCTCACCCGTCTCTGATTGTCACACCTGGTTGCAGTTGCCAATCAGGCTGCTATTTATGCCTGCCCCACCTTTCCCTGATTGGCACACCTGGTTGCAGTTGCCAATCAGGCTGCTATTTATGCCTGCCTCACCTGTCCCTGATTGGCACACCTGGTTGCACGTGTCTGGCTTCATCATTATCTCTCAAAATGTCTCCGGAATCTCCATGAGATTGATACTATTTTGATCGTATATATTTACTCGCACATTTTGGAAGTCTTGGTGTCAAAAATAATATAAATATGATAAACGCTTCATTATAGAGGCAACTACTATTTGAATGAAAACTACACAGGAGTGTTCTTAGATCCACAGCTGACAATGTTTTTGAGACACAAAAACAGGTGTCTTGGCTTTTGTAAACAACAATAGGAGACTTTGAATAGAGTCATTATTTGGACCATTTAGCTAATTGCATTAACTGTTGACTGGAATGTTAGTCAACTGTGTTTCCAAGATGCCATCAGCCCATAAACAAGTAGGTTTTGGTGTGATCATCCAAAATGCATTGGTGCTTCCCATGTTGTGTTAGCAGTAGCACGAGCATCTGTGTTAAGGTTGAAGTGGTGCTGCCCACCAATGCAATCAAAGGATGATGGTATTCATTGGTAATGGTATTCATGCAGTCATACTTGGTCATTTTAGAGACTTATTCCTTACTGTGATTTGAAATGTCTTATTTTGGATTCCCAATGACCAGCCTCCTGGGCCCACTTCAAATCCAGTTCTTGATCAAAGCATGTTTAGTTCTCACCTATTTAGTGTGTGTGATGGAGACAGTTAAAGCAGGTGCAATAGAAGTGTCACATTTACCTTTTCACCTGCAGTACAAACCATACCTCATTGGAATGAACATACCGATAAGCTGTTGCATCAAACTTTGTAATCAAGTAGAGTATTGTGAGGGTGAAGCCTGGAAGCACCTGCATGGATCAATGTATCCCCAAAGTGATACAACAATGTTTACCGTTGGCTCTTCTCCTCTCTTTGCTTCCACTTTCCACCCGCATCACGTCCCACTTGCTCCCCACCTTGTGTCTTTTATCTCCTCGCTCACCACACATTATCCCTTTTTGATATCCTCCATGTGTCTGCCGTCCGTCTCCCCATCTGTGCCTGCCTGATATTTCTTTCCTTATTCCACTCTTTCTTTTCTAGCCCCCTCCAGTCTCCTGCTCACGTACCCTTCTGTTTCCACTGATAAGACTCACACACACACACACACACACACACACACACACACACACACACACACACACACACACACAGATAAGAGTGGTTAATTGCCATCATAGTTAGCTTCACTGCTAAGTGTTATATCTGTCCTCTCTGCTAATGAACTTTCTCTGAAGAGTCAGGGGAATATGGAGAGAGAGAGAGAGAAAGCAAACAGGAGAGGACAAAAGGTTCTTCTTTGAAAGGCAATCAGTGCAAGGCTGCATGGAAAACAAATGTCTTATTTGACAGTTAAGAGAAAGTGGCAAATAAGCTGCAGTCACAAGAACATTTCACATTTCGAAATAGAATTCTTCTAAGAAATTGAGGACATGTCAGTGAAAGAAATGAATAAACTTTTGATTGAATATCAAATATCCAAGTAGCGGTAGAATGAAAAACAAGTTGCCTCTATATTGAAACTATGATCATATATATTTATGCTTTATAACACCCAAAGACTTTGCGAGTAAATAGATGAAAATGGTATAAATCTCACGGTGATTCCTGAGAGATAATGAGCAAGCCAGTCACATGATCTGTGACGTAGAGGAGGAACCACAATCCCTTCCCCATCAACAACAATGCCAACCATGCATACTTTGTGAGAGCCAACGTTTATCTTGGGGGGGAAAAAACTTCTATTTTTGTTAGCCTGAATAGAAGGAGGGTGAGCTTCAAGTTTTAGAACAGAGGTGGGAAAACTACGGCCCGCGGTCGCTTCAATCCGGCCTGCCAAATATTAAAACAGAAATGAGCAGCGTGCTGTTCACGTTGATGTCCCATGACTGCTGCACCAGGTCCACTACTAACCACATTGTGAAGTACACGGCAGTAGTGGGCCTCATCCGTGACAACAACAACATGGACTAAAGGGAAGAGGTGAAACATCTGGTTGACTGGTGCAGAACCAACAACCTGGTCCTGAATGTCGACAAGACCAAGGAGATCATGGTTGACTTCAGGAAGCACCAGTCAGCCACGCTCCACTCTTCATCAACGGCACAGCGGTGGAGATGGTAAGCAGCACCAAGTTCCTGGGGGTGCAGATAACTGACAATATAACCTGGTGCCTACACACCGGAGCTCTTGTAAAAAGAGCTCAGCAGCGCATGCACTTTTTGCCTGGGATGAAAAGAGCACAGCTCTCTCCCCCCGTTCTCAGCACATTCTACAGAGGCACTATAGAGACCACCTGCATCTCTGTCTGGACTGGAGCCTGCAATGCCTCAGACTGGAAGTCTCTGCAGAGAGTGGTGAGGACGGCGGAAAAGATCACCAGGACTCCTCTTCCTCCTATCCAGGAGATTGCAAAAAGCCGCTGCCTGACCAGGGCTCAGAAAATCTGCAAAGACTCCTCCCACCCCCACCAAGGACTGTTTTCACTGCTGGACTCTAGAAAGAGGTTCTGCAGCCTCCAAAGCAGAACCTCCAGATTCTGTAACAGCTTCTTCCCACAGGCCGTTAGACTCTTGAACACATCATAATTATCCCCTCAACTCCCCCCAAAATGGATTAACTCGCTGGAATAAAATAGACAATATAACATACATCCATAAACGTGGATGTGCAATATATTTATCTGTACAGTAATCTATTTATTTATGTATATATGCACCTTATTGCTTTTTTATCCTGCACTACCATGAGCTAATGTCACAACATTTCCTTCTTATCTGTACTGTAAAGATCAAATTTGAATGATAATAAAACGGAAGTTTAAGTCTCAGGATGTCAATCAATCAATCAATCAATCTTTATTTATATAGCCCTAAATCACAAGTGTCTCAAAGGGCTGCACAAGCCACAACGACATCCTCGGTACAAAGCCCACATAAGGGCAAGGAAAAACTCACCCCATGTCCATCTCTTCCTGTTTAGATGAAGACTTCATCATAATCCACACGAAGGGTTCAAAGCAAAAGCTGTTGGCTTGTCTCTGTCTCCCTCTCCAGCTATAAATTGAATGTCACAGATGCACAACTTCTAGATTTATGGCTAAATCCTTCTAATATCCAGATGAGAGGCTTAATTTATCATCTGGAATAAGTTTTGACAAGCCGAGACATGATGATGCAGGACATTGCTGTAAGTAAAGCTGTGTGTATCTGAAATAGTTTGTCTGCGTTAGCGCTTATGATAACAACATTGCTATTATTTGCTTAATATTCAGGTCACGATGTGTATAAAGAGTATTGTTGGCAGGTTTTGGATGGTTATTTAGAGGGTTTTTGTCACAAGGTGTTGTTGTTGACAAACCCCAAGATGCAGAGATGGCGGCAGGCTTGCTACAGGAAAACATGGTTTTAATGTTGAAAAATAAGAAAAGGAAAACACGAACCAGAAACCAGGAAGCAGGAACAGGAGTCAGGACAAACAACGACATGACACGACACAACAATACTCCAACACCGAGTGGAGGACAAAGCAGGTTTAAATAGTAGCTGGCTGATTGACACCAGGTGTGGCCTGGTGCCAATCAGCCACAGCTGAGGGGAGAAAGCACTCAGGGAGACAATCAGGAAATAACCAAAATAAGAGTGCTGACAGGAAACAAAGACAGGAAACAAAGACAAACGCAGAGGAAAAACTAAGACATAGTCAAACTGTCAGGGACAAGCCTGACAGTTTTGTGGGCAAAATAGAGAGGCCCCATCGACGACATTGTTAGCGGACTTTTATTTATATATTTAAGACTTAGAATGTATAAAACAAATGTTAAATCTTACGTATTGACTATTTAGCTCATGGGTGTCAATCTCTAGCCCGCGGACCATATTTGGCCCGCCGTGTAATATCACTTGGCCCGTGAGGTGATATCAAATTAACACTAGAGCTGGCCCGCCGATCATATACAGCGGCGGTGCCGCGGTACACCGCATTCACCGCTAATTCTCATACTTGCCAAACGTCCCGGGAGACTCCCAAATTTCAGTGCCCCTCCCGAGAATTGTAACGGCCCCTTTTCATTCAGTCCAATGAGTGTTGGCTCAGTTACATAATGTGTGCGGCTTTGGCACGCACACAGAAGTGAATGCAACGCATACTTGATCTGCAGCGATACAGGTTACACTGAGGGTGACAGTATAAAAACCTTTAACATTGTTAGAAATATAAGCTACACTGTGAATCCACACCAAAAAAAAATGACAAACACATTTTGGGAGAACATCCGCACAGTAACACAACATAAACACAACAGAACAAATACAACAAATGTATTTGAAAAAGTTATTTAATAAGAAGCCAAAAGTGCAAAAACAATAATGTTCGTGTTGGAGGAGTTGTGAATGAATGAAATATGAAATCCGTGCTGCAGTCTGCAGGTGTACCTAATGTTGTGGCCCAGCAGAGACTGCAGCACGGATTTCATATTTCATTCATTCGCAACTCCTCCAACACGAACATTATTGTTTTTGCACTTTTGGCTTCTTATTGAATAACTTTTTCAAATACATTCAATCTTGCACGTGGAAACTTTAAATGTGGGCTTTAGTTGATATAACACTCCCGTCAGGGGGTGCATTCTACGCCGGGGGTGCATTATCCGGCACAACACCTGGAACCTGACGCTACAAGGTGTGTGTATGTGTGTGTGGAGGGGGGCGCAAGGTTTTGAGGAAGTGGGGTTGTATATTGTTGCGTCCCGGAAGAGTTAGTGCGGCATAGGATTCTGGGTATTTGTTCTGTTGTGTTTATGTTGTGTTACTGTGCGGATGTTCTCCCGAAATGTGTTTGTCATTCTTTTTTGGTGTGGATTCACAGTGTGGCGCATATTTCTAACAATGTTAAAGTTGCTTATGCGGACACTTTCAGTGTAAACTGTAGCGCTGTTGATGAAGTATGGATTTACGTGTGTGCTTACAGGAGCCGCCCGCTCTTGACTGGGCGGGCATGTTGTTAGAAGGGATGAAAAGTGGACGTGACGACAGCTCGTAGAGGACGTTAAAAGCAGTGCCTGTAAGGCACGCCCCCAAGACTGTGGAATACGAGATGTAATGACTGATGAACACCTTCGTTCGATAATGAGGGATGCCTAAACTCAAAGCCTGAGCCCCGACATTAATGAACTAGCATCCAAGAAAAGATGTCAGGTATCTGGCTTGGGCACATCAGATTAGATCAGTGTGTTGCAAACTGAGCAGTTTAAAGTCCTGAATGGTTGGTTTATTCATTATTTTACCAGTATTTTCAAATGTATTAGCCTGTGGAAAAAGTTAATGTTGATATTTACCTTAGAAGGCTGCAAATAGAAAAGAGACTTTCAATTTTTATTTAAATTGCATTTGATATGCCATTGATATTTTTTAATTATTATTATTAATATTTGAAACTCGATTTTTTATGTCACTATAAAGTTATATAAGCCTTGCTTGTTCAATATTCAATGCAAAACTTGTTTGGGTCCCTATCAAAAAGGTTAATTTGTTCAACCTTGGCCCACGGCTTTGTTCATATTTAATTTTTGGCCCACTCTGTATTTGAGTTTGACACCCCTGATATAGCTCATCCCATTGTCAAATATGGTTAGCAGCAGTAAATACTGCAGGGTATATTGACCATGCAACATTTTGCAATCTGCAAACGCTGCATGCGTATCCATTTTTTTTTAGGTAATTTTTGATATACATGTTACAGGTTATATCTTTTATTATTGAATGTATCAAATGTGATGACTATTTAATGGAGCACAATGGAAACAAGCCTTTTGGCTTTTTGTGCCATCCATTTGCCTTTTTAAAGCATTACATGGATTACATTCTTTAACATGTCAATAAACTTCTCAATCAATCAATCAAGGCAAATATGTCCCGATTGATCTGATTGGACGCTTCGTTTTTCCTTTCTATCTTTGAGCTTGTGGAAAACCTTTTAGGTGAGAGTTAACTTGTTGAGGCTGAATCAAATGCCCTCTGCCGCAGTTAAGAACTGGAGTCAATTTTGCATTAAATTGTTGTTGTTTTTTTACCTAATTTAAATGCTCCAATTAGGGACTCTTTGTTATGTTTGTTATGATTGGACCACATATGCAGAGGAGGCAGGCCGAGTGTTTGCTAACTGAAGATTTACAATGCAAAAACAAAGTACAAAAGAACACAAGAACAAACTATCCCAAAGCAATGATAGAAAAGGGGAAGAAGTACGATAAATAAGGAAACTAGAAAAGAAGTAATTGACCAGACTGCAGGCTGAAAATAATTGACAAAACACCCCAGAGATACAGACAAGACACCGGAAACAAGACTTTGGCACAAGGTATGGCAATACCAGTGGTACAAAAGTGTGCAGTGCGTGACATGTGGTGTCAAAAAGCAATTATGTCTTTGTCTATCTCTGACGAGTGTGCATAGTTCTTCTCCATACTGTATCTTATTTTAGTTGTCATGACAACCGCCTAGCACAGACCAGTATTAGGACACAAAGAATACACTAAACATCTCCCAAACCTCCCCAATATTTTGGTGGGAACGCAGATTGATTCCTGCATATCAGCACCTAAATATGCTGCAAAATGATGCTGTGTCGCCAAAACATGTCCCAGTCAAGGTCAAGATGCATGATGGTCATATTTCATTCATCTTCTGGATAGTTATTCATTCTTACTTACAAATACACCAACACACAGTCATCAACGCGCCCTCATCCTCAAATCCCTTCTCTGGCTCCCCGTCAAACTCAGAATTGAGTATAAGGTCTCCCTGCTCACCCATCAGTGCATCCTCCTAACCTCCAGGAGCTCCTCACCCCCAGATCAGGTCAACATCCACACCCACCCTCATGACACCAAGGACTAAGCTCCTCACCCCCAGACCAGGTCAACATCCACACCCACCCTCCTGACACCAAGGACTAAGCTCCTCACCCCCAGACCAGGTCAACATCCACACCCACCCTCGTGACACCAAGGACTAAGCTCCTCACCCCCAGACCAGGTCAACATCCACACCCACCCACGTGACACCAAGGACTAAGCTCCTCACCCCCAGACCAGGTCAACATCCACACCCACCCTCGTGACACCAAGGACTAAGCTCCTCACCCCCAGACCTGGTCAACATCCACACCCACCCTCATGACACCAAGGACTAAGCTCCTCACCCCCAGACCAGGTCAACATCCACACCCACCCTCATGACACCAAGGACTAAGCTCCTCACCCCCAGACCAGGTCAACATCCACACCCACCCACGTGACACCAAGGACTAAGCTCCTCACCCCCAGACCAGGTCAACATCTACACCCACCCTCGTGACACCAAGGACTAAGCTCCTCACCCCCAGACCAGGTCAACATCCACACCCACCCTCATGACACCAAGGACTAAGCTCCTCACCCCCAGACCTGGTAAACATCCACACCCACCCACGTGACCCCAAGGACTAAGCTCTGCACCATGGGCGATAGGGTTTTCTCTTCTGCTGCCCTCAGACTGTGGAACACCTGGAGAGCCTAAAAAGAGCCTTAAGACTCATCTTTTTAGAAAAGCCTTCCGCTCTTTTTAAAAAAAATGTAAGATGCTTTATGTGTTTGTAACTTCTCTTGCATCTTTTTAAAGTCAGTAGTACTTTGAGATTGACAAACATAAAGTGCTTTACAAGTGAAATGTATTATTATTATTATTATTATATGAAGATGGTGTGCAATTCCCCAGGATATGTGAGGGCGGGTCCAAGTTGGAAAGAGATGTTATGATTGGTGTTCACAGCTGTCCATCACAAACTAGTGTACTCCTTTCTCTCTCGGCCGCGTTGTTTAGTCCTACTGGTCCGAGCAGGGTGCAGGGCCTGCGTACTTATACTGAGCTAAAAGCACTCTCGTACCACTAGCACTTGACTGGCTAGCTTCTATGACACCCACACAGACGAGCATGCGCCCGGCGCGAAGGATAGGTTTAGGTGACCCAGATGCTAATGCTAATGCTACTGTAGCGTACAGTCAATGTATTTCATGTGGTACATACCTTTCACATTGATAGCAATAGCCGCTTTTCTTTTCATTCGCCGTGTTTGAAGGCTGCAGAAACGGCGCATATTTTTCCATAAATTGTTTATAAAATAGCTTTGGTAAATGCGGCCATCTTGATTTGCAACATCGTAACTGGAACGCTCACAACTCTGCTGTGACGTCATTCCAAGCTACCACCTCCAGCTTCCGAGGTAAATGGAAAGCACCAAAAGCGCACAGCAAAACAATGAAGGAACAGGTATGTCCTGATTGGCAACCAGGAACAGGTATGTCCTGATTGCCAATCAAGGAAAGGTGAGGAAGCCAGTGCTCAAACTGAAGAATAGGTGGCAAAAGTGGACAAACAGGAAGTGGGAGTGAAAATAAGAGTGTTGGAAAGGAAACAATAGAAAAGACAGGAACATAAATGTGTCATGGCAGTCATGAAAAGTGCAAACGCTTGACAATTCTTCACCAATTTGGACAATTCAGTACCACAGAATGCACTTTCTTGTATCATTTCTTTTCAACTCTTGCTAGTGTTGTATCACAGACACTGTGTGTCAACTTAATACACGTCCTCTTTCTGGGCTCAGCAGATAGGAAATAGTTGAGGTCACACCAGATGTGCACGCTATTTGGGAGTGTGTGACCGTGCTGGTAAGTCCACTCCTGCGTAATGGTAAAATGTGCCAAACACAACACTAACCAACAAGTTTGTTCCGCGAGAGCAATTGACGTACGAGTGCTTTAATGCAATGTCCTGTTTGACACCTGAGGGATGCATTTGCATTTATGGAAGTATGTAGTTGACAAGTGTTCTTCTAATTAATACACCCTAATTACACGTAAGTGTTCTTCTAATTAATACACCCTAATTACATGTAAGTGTTCTTCTAATTAATACACCCTAATTACACGTAAGTGTTCTTCTAATAATACACCCTAATTACACATAAGTGTTCTTCTAATTAATACACCCTAATTCCATGTTGTATTTGGGACAACAATAAAACATGTACAGTCATTTCTTGTCCAGCCTGTTAATATATTTATGGCAGCACAAATGAAATGTCCTAAATGTGGAGATAAATGATGTCCTCCCAATGGTGGAGCTTTGACAAAGTCACTTGGCTACAATATAAAAGTCTTTATTGGGAAGGAGCTCATGACCTTGACAAAGCAGCAGACTGTAAATGCTTCCAGAATAAATACTTGTCAGGACTGGGCTGTCATGATTGAATGATGCTAGCTTTTGTATCAAACATGTTCTTTTCTGCTCAGATGTAGCTTGTCCTGCTAATGTCAATCACCTGTTCTCACTTCTCATTAACTTCCTGCTTCCTGTTTATGTCTTCTTGCCATATTTCTCATGAAATCACATTGAGCCTCCCTTCTCTTCTGGGTTTCTCTCTCAAGTCAAACATTAAGTCAACTATGTTTACTCTGTTGGCCAAATCTCTTTTTTTTCCAGCTGACTGTTTACACTCTGCGATGGGGTGGTGACTTGTCCAGGGTGTGCTCTACCTTCCACATGAAAGCAGCTGGGATAGGCTGGGATTTAACCCCCAATTCCAAGCCTTGATGCTGAGTGCCAAGCAGGGAAGAATGCTGGTATGAGCTTTTAAACATAACCCGTTAACTGCTGCCAATCAAATGGTGAATAAGATACTCTTTAGGGTTCATATGTTTGTAAATCTGACTGTGATGAAGTCAGTGCCTCACCAGCCATCAACCTCACTGCACCTCACTGATACACACACATATACATACATATACACAGTTCGTCAGTCCCAACAACCACCACGCGCGCGCGCTGCCATCAGTCACAACATCAGCCACCCCCCTGCACCAGACCCAGCAGCCACGGGCGCCCACACCACAAACAAACGTCAGCAGAAACAGCAGCCGCAACACCCCCAGACAGCCAGCACCAGCCAATCAAATCAAAGCGATCAAAAAAAAACTGCGACCGGCAACCACACGCTAACAGGATCACGGAGACCAGCCAGCGCCAGCCCGCCAGTCAGCCCAAACGCCAACATGCAAACAAGAGACACCAACACCCCCCCCCCCACCAAAAGACCCCACCACCCCAACCCAAACCCGCACAAACACACCACCGCCCAAACAACCGAGACAAAGCATCCAGACCAGACACGGGGGCCGCACCGCCACCACATCAAGTCACCAACAGAGACCCCACAGCGCAAGGTCGGGCCACACAGGCACGGACCCCACCCAACAGGAAGTGAGACCCGCGCGACGCCACACACAAATAAATAATAAGATTTAAACTTTTTTTTTTTTTTTAAATAAATAAATAAATAAATAATAAAAAAAATTAAAAAAATTTAAAAAAATAAAAATTTTAAATACAAAAAGATTTTCAAAAAATAAATAAAATAAGTAAATAAAAAAAATAATTAAAAAAAATACATTAAAAATAATAATAATAATAAATGAATAAAAGACTGGCAGGCCACCAGACCGCAGTCCCCGCAGTCAGCGCCGGCCGACGAGGCAATGAGGGGCACGCCGAACCCCAACCCCCCCATGCATGTGTACAAGGCCCCCAGAGTGTCTACTGTGTAGTTAAAATTAGGAGGTCAGTCGTTACAGCCGACCTCCAGTCCCTATTGATGTGTGTACTGTAGCGTGAGTGAGATATGTATGCTTGTGGGAACTAATAATGCCATTAAAATTGGGGGACATCAAGGTCATGGTGGGTCCCAACCAAGCCGATCCCCCCAAATCCTAAATGTCTAATATGCAACTAAGATTGAGGGATGGACGAGCAGGGGACAAGACAGGAGGACTGGAGCCCCATAGGAGGCATCCTCATCCCCCCGCCATGCCTCCCCGCAGGACAATCCCCCAAAGTCTTGTATATGTGTGACTGTGTGTGCTATAAGTAGGAGGAGTAGAGGGCCCGGACATCCCCACCCCAGTCCATGTGGCCGACAACCAGGAACTACGGCCAGGAGGCCACACCCCCCCCCCCCCCGTCCCCCCACAGCCAGTGACCCACACCAGACCACTTTAACGTGACGCCACGCGAGCCCACCCCTCGCCAAACAAAGCCATCCCCTGCCCGCCCCAACCCAACCCTGCAGAGCCCATACCAGCAACCAAACGCAGAAAAACTGCACAGCCTTCATGCACAATGCAAACACTGCATCCCGCTCATCCACACAGCAACGTGCCCATACGAGTCCTGGCCAGGGAACGGAGCCCCCCAATGGGGGAAAGAAGCCAATGCATCCCGTCCGCAAGTCAGCCCCCAAACCAGCCGGCAAGCCAACGCCAGCCAGCCCCCACAACCCCACAAGCGCACAGATACCAGCCACAGTCCCCCAACCACTCCAACCCAACACAGCGATGCCAACCGCTGGTAGCACCACAGCAACCATCACCACCACCGCCCATCCGCAGTGCAAACACCCGCGGTCGCCGAAACCGAAACAAAAAAGCGACCAACCCCGTAAACCACAACAACGCACACCCCCAGCTACCACCAAGGCCGCCAACCCCCCTACCCCAACTCATCCCCAGCCAGGCCAATCGAGCCACCGGACATCCACACACATACATATACACATACATACACACATACATACTCTCGCTCTCTTTCTTATATCTTTGCTCTATGTGCTTCTGACAAAATGGGATTTACATAAACTTATGTCACAAACACCATACATTGGTGAGGCAGGCATAAATGGCCGCCTGATTGGCAACTGCAACCAGGTGTGCCAATCAGGGACAGGTGAGGCAGGCATAAATGGTAGCCTGATTGGCAACTGCAACCAGGTGTGCCAATCAGGGACAGGTGAGGCAGGCATAAATAGCCGCCTGATTGGCAACTGCAACCAGGTGTGACAATCGGGGACAGGTGAGGCAGGCATCAATAGCAGCCTGATTGGCAACTTCAACCAGGTGTGCCAAAGAGGGACAGGTGAGGGAAACGAGTGCTCAGGAAGAAAAGCAGGAAGGGAAACAAACAGCAAACAAGGAAGCACCTGCAGAAGTGAAGTCACACTACAGAGTGCATGAATAATGTCAACATATCCAAATGCAGTCATACTGTAACCTAGCCTATCCCCAGGTGCATGTCTTTGGAGGTGGGAGGGGCCTATCCCCAGGTGCATGTCTTTGGAAATGAAAGGGGCCTATCCCCAGGTGCATGTCTTTGGAGGTGGCAGGGGCCTATCCCCAGGTGCATGTCTTTGGAAATGAAAGGGGCCTATCCCCAGGTGCATGTTTGGAGGTGGGAGGGGCCTATTCCCAGGTGCATGTCTTTGGAGGTGGGAGGGGCCTATCCCCAGGTGCATGTCTTTGGAGGTGGGAGGAGCTGGAGTACCCGGAGGGAACCCACGCAGTCACTGGGAGAACATGCAAATTCCACCGTTGGAGCATGACAACATGAATGCCACAGTAGGAGCATGACAACATGAATGCCACAGTAAGAGCATGACAACATGAATGCCACAGTAAGAGCATGACAACATGAATGCCACAGTAGGAGCATGACAACATGAATGCCACAGTAAGAGTATGACAACATGAATGCCACAGTAGGAGCATGACAACATGAATGCCACAGGAGGAGCATGACAACATGAATGGCACAGTAGGAGCATGACAACATGAATGGCACAGTAAGAGCATGACAACATGAATGCCCCAGTAAGAGCATGACAACATGAATGCCACAGTAGGAGCATGACAACATGAATGACACAGTAGGAGCATGACAACATGAATGCCACAGTAGGAGCATGACAACATGAATGACACAGTAAGAGCATAACAACATGAATGCCACAGTTGGAGCATGACAACATGAATGCCACAGGAGGAGCATGACAACATGAATGCCACAGTAAGAGCATAACAACATGAATGCCACAGTAGGAGCATGACAACATGAATGCCACAGTAGGAGCATGACTACATGAATGCCACAGTAAGAGCATAACAACATGAATGCCACAGTAGGAGCATGACAACATGAATGCCACAGTAAGAGCATGACAACATGAATGCCACAGTAGGAGCATGACAACATGAATGGCACAGTAGGAGCATGACAACATGAATGACACAGTAAGAGCATGACAACATGAATGGCACAGTAGGAGCATGACAACATGAATGCCACAGTAAGAGCATGACAACATGAATGCCACAGTAAGAGCATGACAACATGAATGCCACAGTAGGAGCATGACAACATGAATGCCACAGTAAGAGCATGACAACATGAATGCCACAGTAGGTGCATGACAACATGAATGCCACAGTAGGAGCATGACAACATGAATGCCACAGTAGGTGCATGACAACATGAATGCCACAGTAAGAGCATGACAACATGAATGCCACAGTAGGAGCATGACTACATGAATGCCACAGTAAGAGCATAACAACATGAATGCCACAGTAGGAGCATGACAACATGAATGCCACAGTAAGAGCATGACAACATGAATGCCACAGTAGGAGCATGACAACATGAATGGCACAGTAGGAGCATGACAACATGAATGACACAGTAAGAGCATGACAACATGAATGCCACAGTAGGAGCATGACAACATGAATGGCACAGTAGGAGCATGACAACATGAATGCCACAGTAGGAGCATGACAACATGAATGCCACAGTAGGAGCATGACAACATGAATGCCACAGTAAGAGCATGACAACATGAATGCCACAGTAGGTGCATGACAACATGAATGACACAGGAGGAGCATGACAACATGAATGCCACAGTAGGTGCATGACAACATGAATGACACAGGAGGAGCATGACAACATGAATGCCACAGTAGGTGCATGACAACATGAATGCCACAGGAGGAGCATGACAACATGAATGACACAGTAAGAGCATAACAACATGAATGCCACAGTAGGAGCATGACAACATGAATGCCACAGTAAGAGCATAACAACATGAATGCCACAGTAGGAGCATGACAACATGAATGCCACAGTAGGAGCATGACAACATGAATGCCACAGTAGGAGCATGACAACATGAATGCCACAGGAGGAGCATGACAACATGAATGCCACAGTAAGAGCATGACTACATGAATGCCACAGTAAGAGCATAACAACATGAATGCCACAGTAGGAGCATGACAACATGAATGCCACAGTAAGAGCATGACAACATGAATGCCACAGTAGGAGCATGACAACATGAATGGCACAGTAGGAGCATGACAACATGAATGACACAGTAAGAGCATGACAACATGAATGCCACAGTAGGTGCATGACAACATGAATGCCACAGTAGGAGCATGACAACATGAATGCCACAGTAAGAGCATGACAACATGAATGCCACAGTAGGTGCATGACAACATGAATGCCACAGTAGGAGCATGACAACATGAATGCCACAGTAGGTGCATGACAACATGAATGCCACAGTAGGAGCATGACAACATGAATGCCACAGTAGGAGCATGACTACATGAATGCCACAGTAAGAGCATAACAACATGAATGCCACAGTAGGAGCATGACAACATGAATGCCACAGTAAGAGCATGACAACATGAATGCCACAGTAGGAGCATGACAACATGAATGGCACAGTAGGAGCATGACAACATGAATGACACAGTAAGAGCATGACAACATGAATGCCACAGTAGGAGCATGACAACATGAATGGCACAGTAGGAGCATGACAACATGAATGCCACAGTAGGAGCATGACAACATGAATGCCACAGTAGGAGCATGACAACATGAATGCCACAGTAGGAGCATGACAACATGAATGCCACAGTAAGAGCATGACAACATGAATGCCACAGTAGGTGCATGACAACATGAATGACACAGGAGGAGCATGACAACATGAATGCCACAGTAAGAACATGACAACATGAATGACACAGAACAGTAGGAGCATGACAACATGAATGACAGTGTCTCCATGGTGATGCCTCGTATAGCACATGCAAAACTTGCCAGTTGTTGGTAAATCCCACACAACATGTCCACTAATAGTACCAGCAATCTTATGGATTGCACAAGCTATTTGGATCTCAGTACATGTGTAGAATATAAACACTGAATATTTACAATTTGACAAGGAAAAACACTCAACTCCAGCTGTGATACCATCCATCCATCCATCCATTTTCTACCGCTTATTCCCTCTAGGGTCGCGGGGGGCGCTGGAGCCTATCTCAGGTACAATCGGGCGGAAGGCGGGGTACACCCTGGACAAGTCGCCACCTCATCGCAGGGCCAACACAGATAGACAGACAACATTCACACTCACATTCACACACTAGGGACCATTTAGTGTTGCCAATCAACCTATCCCCAGGTGCATGTCTTTGGAGGTGGGAGGGGCCTATCCCCAGGTGCATGTCTTTGGAGGTGGGAGGGGCCTATCTCCAGGTGCATGTCTTTGGAGGTGGGAGGGGCCTATCCCCAGGTGCATGTCTTTGGAGGTGGGAGGAAGTCGGAGTACCCGGAGGGAACCCATGCAGTCACGGGGAGAACATGCAAACTCCACACAGAAAGATCCCGAGCCCGTGATACCAATTCCCTTCATTTCCATGCCACAATTTGAGAGACAGCGCCCTCTGGTGAGACATAAGGAGTGTCACTGTCACATACCAGCAGGTGGTTGGGGTTAACCTCTGGTGAGATATAAGGAGTGTACTGCACTGTCACATACCAGCAGGTGGTTGGGGTTAACCTCTGGTGAGATATAAGGAGTGTACTGCACTGTCACATACCAGCAGGTGGTTAGGGTTCAACTCTGGTGAGATATAAGGAGTGTCACTGTCACATACCAGCAGGTGGTTAGGGTTCACCTCTGGTGAGATATAAGGAGTGTCACTGTCACATACCAGCAGGTGGTTAGGGTTCACCTCTGGTGAGATATAAGGAGTGTCACTGTCAGATACCAGCAGGTGGTTGGGGTTAACCTCAGGTGAGATATAAGGAGTGTCACTATCACATACCATCAGGTGGTTAGGGTTACCGTATTTTCCGCACTATAAGGCGCACCTAAAAACCACAAATTTTCTCAAAAGCTGACAGTGCGCCTTATAATCCGGTGCGCCTTATATATGGGTTAATATTAATATTAATTTTCATAAAGTTTAGGTCTCGCAACTACGGTAAACAGCCGCCATCTTTTTTCCCCGTAGAAGAAGAAGAAGCGCGCGGTGCATGCTGGGATATGTGACGTTTCATTTCCATTTGTGTGTTTATGTAAAGACCCCAAAATGGCTCCTATTAAGTGTGTTGTCTGTCTAATTATAAATAATGCAGACGAGGCGTGTTAACTGAGTTCTCAACGTTTACTCACAGCGTGCTCATAACCACATTCGAACTCCCAGCATACAACAACGCTTCTCAGGGCTACCGCGCATGCTCGTCACTATCGTTGCATGCTGGGTAGTGTAGTTGTTATATTTGCTAGCTCATAACATCACATTAAGAGACACGCTTACGCGCTTAATTCAATACTCGCCGTCATTCCGGGTGGATTGACAAAAGACCTCCAGCCGCTAGATATTGGTGTCAACAGGGCATTCGAAGCTAGACTGCTAACTGCGTGGGAACAGTGGATGACAGAAGGCGAACACACGTGACGTTCACCAAGACAGGGAGACAGCGCCAGACGACATACGCCAACATCTGCCAGTGGATGGTAAATGCCTGGGCTGATTCAGTCTCATCTGTGGTCCGAGCTTTCAGGAAGGCAGGAATTGTCACTGAACTAATAAACGGCAACGACACTGACTCCATTAATGACGACTTCGACGTCATCCATGTTGGATGCCGTATTCGCTCAACTGTTTAATTCGGACACTGAAGAAGAAGAATTGGAGGGATTTGTGAATGAGCTATAACTTCATAAAGTGAGCTTTACATTTTTATTTAGTGTGTTGTGTTGTGTGACATTAACGTTTGAGCAACGTTGAGTTATTGATATATTGTTATTGCTCTGCACTATTTCACGTGTTACTATATTGTGATTGCACGTTTGATTTACGTAACACGAGTAAATCAGCTGTTTATTCATTTTGGGAGTGAACGGAGTTGTCAGAACGCTGGTTTGTTATCTATTAATAAAGTTTGACTGACCTATCTGACTGTTTTGTTGACATAGGTGCGCCTTATAATCCGGTGCGCCTTATATATGAACAAAGTTTTGAAATATGCCATTCATTGAAGGTGCGCCTTATAATCCGATGCGCCTTATAGTGCGGAAAATACGGTAACCTCTGGTGAGATATAAGGAGTGTCACTGTCACATACCAGCAGGTGGCTGCACCTTTTCCATGGCCAAGATGTGTGGAGGCTGCCACACCACTGATGAGACATAAAAGGAAGAAGAAAGGTTTTTTCTTCTTCTCTCTAATCAGGCTCTTTGTCTTCCCTTCAGATTATAGAGCTGCCCTCAAACATGTCAAACAAACAGCACAGAGAACCCCACTGAGAGAAGGAAGGTGGGGGGTGTGACAGAGAGAGAGAGAGAGAGAGAGAGAGAGAGAGAGGGAGAGAGAGAGAGAGAGAGAGAGAGAGAGAGAGAGAGAGAGAGAGAGAGAGAGAGAGAGAGAGAGAGAGAGGCTCACACTGAAGCCATCGGAGGCGAAGACAACATCAAGCGAAGGTTACTTCCTGTCCTTGGTCTCTGGAGGGCACCTTGACCATGGACCCGCATGGAGGACTACATCCTGAACCGTCCTTGTGAAAGCCAAGCTTTTTCTTCCTGGAATTCATTTTGTGGAGAGAACAAGACGCAGCCAGCGTGACGACTGGGATGTGTGTGTGAGTGTGTGTGTGTGTGTGTGTGTGTGCGTGTGTGTGTGAGCTGGTCCTGATGCCAGGTCCTGGACTGTGTGTGTAGACAATAGAGCTGGTCCTGATGCTAGGTCCTGGACTGTGTGTGTAGACAATCCTGCTGAAGAAGAGGAACAGGTCCTGATGCCAAGTCCTGGACTGTGTGTGTAGACAGTCCTGCTGAAGAAGAGGAACAGGTCCTGATGCCAAGTCCCGGACTGTGTGTGTAGACAATAGAGCAGGTCCTGATGCCAAGTCCTGGACTGTGTGTGTAGACAATAGAGCAGGTCCTGATGCCAGGTCCTGGACTGTGGGTGTAGAGAATCCTGCTGAAGAAGAGGATCAGGTCCTGATGCCAGCAGGTCCTGGACTGAGGGGGACCAGTCCTGCTAGCTGAGATACATTGGCATAGACAGATGAGGAGGCACCAGGGACCACCATTCAGTCCTGGGTATGGTCACACACACACATGTGCATGTTGGAGAAGTGTGTTCACTCATCTTCACTACACACCTTACCAAACCTTACCTTATCTTACCTTACTTTACATTACCTTACCTTACTTTACATTACCTTACTTTACCTTACCTTACCTTACCTTACCTTACCTTACTTGCAGAAGAGAATTGTATATGTTTGTAAACAAACCTGTTTGACATAGGGCCACATGACTCCTACTACTACCAGACATCTTTAGCACTGCCACACCATGTGTGCTAACTTAATGTGTGTTGTGTACTACCACACATCTTTAGCACTGCCACACCATGTGTGCTAACTTGACATGTGTTGTGTACTACCACACATCTTTAGCACTGCCACACCATGTGTGCTAACTTGACATGTGTTGTGTACTACCAGACATCTTTAGCACTGCCACACCATGTGTGCTAACTTGATGTGTGTTGTGTACTACCACACATCTTTAGCACTGACACACCATGTGTGCTAACTTGACATGTGTTGTGTACTACCAGACATCTTTAACATGTGTGCTAACCTGACATGTGTTGTGCATTGTTCAGCACAGTACAGCAGGTCATGTGTGCTAACTTGATGTGTGTTGTGTACTACGAGGCATGTTTAGCAATGCCACATTACGTGTGCTAAGATGACATGTGTGCTAACCTGACATGTGTGCTAACCTGACATGTGTGCTAACCTGAGATGTGTGCTAAGCTGACATGTGTGCTAACCTGAGATGTGTGCTAACCTGAGATGTGTGCTAACCTGACATATGTTCTAAGATGACATGTGTGCTAAACTGACATGTGTGCTAAGCTGACATGTGTGCTAACCTGACATGTGTGCTAACCTGACATGTGTGCTAACCTGACATGTGTGCTAACCTGAGATGTGTGCTAAGCTGACATGTGTGCTAAGCTGACATGTGTGCTAAGCTGACATGTGTGCTAAACTGACATGTGTTGTGCTTGTGTCATCACAGGCCAGCAGGTCATGTGTGAAAGGTGTGGCGTTCTCCTTCCATGTTTTTTCTTGTGGTTATGTCACTGTCACCTCTTCTGGATCTCTTCTCTCACTCTCTTGTCGGCCAATTATCTTCTTCTTCCTCCCTCCAGCCAGAGTGGCTATTCATTGTGTGGCCATGTTGTCACGTTGAACCTGAGTGAAGCGAGCCCTCCGTGTGGACTCATAGGCAGGCATCAGCCACTTCCTGTTACATTGCAGACTAAATCCGGAGCGAATATGCAAATATGACGTAGCTAGCTTGGTGACGTAGCTTGGTGATTTAACACCCAATTCCAAGCCTCCATGCTGAGTGCCAAGCAGGGAGGTAATGGCTCCCATTTTTATAGTCTTTGGCCGGGGTTTGAACTCACAACCTAGCCATCTCAGGGCGGACACTCTAACCACGAGGCCACTGAGCAGGTCAAATGTGCACGTTACATTTTACTGATGGATCAGAAAAACAGTTACAATGTTATTAAACTTAATGTTAAAGATATGATTTATCTAAGTTATCCACTCCAAATTGCAGACAATTATTGTACACAACTTTGTTTATGTAACAATAAATCTGTTCTCCATACATTCTGAATTCTAAGCTTTGAGCGTCAAACATATGTTTATGTTCCATCATTTCCTGTTAAATAAACATTATTATTTGAGTACAAGTGTAGGCATCGCACATCATTCCATTTGACAGAGCGCTCAGAGCAAGTGAACACGTTGTAACTCCGCCATGCACCAACCTCGACCCAGCTCCTTCTAAATAACGTTGTAACTCCGCCATGCACCAACCTCGACCCAGCGCCTTCTAAATAATGTTGTAACTCCGCCATGCACTAACCTCGACCCAGCTCCTTCTAAATAACGTTGTAACTCCGCCATGCACCAACTCTACCCAGCTCCTTCTAAAAATGTCGGCCGATCTGCTGGACAATTTTCCTAACACTTGAATGCACATTCAAAAATGAACTGAAAAAAATGATGAGTTTTTAATTATTCTCTTAGTCTGAATTGATTGTGAAATAATGTGTGTAGAAGTTGCCCTCTGGTGGGTTCCTCAGACTGTCAGGAGAGCCCGCAATTCTGTTTTATTTTCACCCAATGGTGCAAAGTCTTTTGCTTTTCAGCACAGTGTCTTTTCTGCGTCTGTGTCTCTCAGACGCAGCACCTCCAACTGCAAGTACTTGTCTCAACACGGCTGCTGCTAATAAAGGCCACAGTTGATTAGATAACAAGGCCCACCTGGGCCATCTACGCACATGTCGCTGTCTTCGAGGCCGGTCCTGACACACCCCGTTCCGCGGCAGGCCCGCAGGCCACGCCCCCCTCCACACACACAGTGGTTCAGCATATTCAGATCTATTGTAATGCATCTGCATATACTAAGTCATGCAAAGTTGATTTATTAGGTTTTAACAGAAGTGGTAGAAAGACAACTTCAAAAATGTGTTATCCATTATACTTTATCTTTTAGTCCACTCAAATGTTGACTAAAACAAGATTAAATCTAAATCAATTTAGATGACTAAAATATGACTAAAACTAAAATACATTTTGGCCAAAAGACTCTGACTTAAAGGACATTAAAAACTGCTGCCAGAATGAACACGGTTGTCAAACTCACTTCCACATGGGGACAAAATGGCAAAGGTATACTTGAGATTGCGAGCTGAACAGGATTATTGACCGACCAGCTGCACCACTTGCACCACCTGCACCACCTGCACCACCTGCACCACCTGCACCACCTGCACCACCTGCACCAGCTGCACCGTACAACACACAACTAACAAAGCATTGATGTTTATGCTAATGTGCGCTCATTTTAGAGATACAGAGGAGTTATGTGTCACTTTTGTAACACTGGTGTGGGCCAAATGTGCATTTTTTTAATATCTGCTTAAAGAGTTCTATTTTCCGACAGTCTGAGAGTCCTTAAATGCATCGTGACTGGTGATCAGAGGGAGATAAGATACTACGGTAGTGGCTGAGATGACGTTTTCACAAAGTGATTGTTGATCCACCGTCTCCTCGTCATCCGTTTAACAAAAGTTAAAACAATTTTTCTTGTTGAGTCTTGTTCACGAGTGAGGGAAGAGTGGATCGTGAGATCGACAGGCGGATCGGTGCGGCGTCTTCAGTAATGCGGACGCTGTATCGATCCGTTGTGGTGAAGAAGGAGCTGAGCCGGAAGGCAAAGCTCTCAATTTACCGGTCGATCTACGTTCCCATCCTCACCTATGGTCATGAGCTTTGGGTTATGACCGAAAGGACAAGATCACGGGTACAAGCGGCCGAAATGAGTTTCCTCCGCCGGGTGGCGGGGCTCTCCCTTAGAGATAGGGTGAGAAGCTCTGCCATCCGGGAGGAGCTCAAAGTAAAGCCGCTGCTCCTCCACATGGAGAGGAGCCAGATGAGGTGGTTCGGGCATCTGGTCAGGATGCCACCCGAACGCCTCCCTAGGGAGGTGTTTAGGGCACGTCCCACCGGTAGGAGGCCGCGGGGAAGACCCAGGACACGTTGGGAAGACTATGTCTCCTGGCTGGCCTGGGAACGCCTCGGGATCCCACAGGAAGAGCTGGACGAAGTGGCTGGGGAGAGGGAAGTCTGGGCTTCCCTGCTTAAGCTGCTGCCCCCGCGACCCGACCTCGGATAAGCGGAGGAAGATGGATGGATGGATGGATGGAAAACAAGTTTTGTTCAATTCAACTATTGCTACTTTTGGTGATAACTTGACACTCTTAGTAAGAATGGTTACTCCACTGCATCCTCTTGATACCACTGTGCCCTGGGGCAGTGGTTCTCAAACCAGTAAAAACCTGGTGTTCCAAGTACCACTGGAATGTTCCAAGTACCACTGGAATGACCAACATTCAAATACAGTAGCGCATTAGGTGTAGGAATTCATTAAAAACAAGGCAGAGGTTAAATTTAACAAGTATATTTAATATTTTGGGCCACTGTATCACTACACACAGTTTGAACAGTAACACTGTGTTTGAATCTAGGAAAATAAAACATTGTACTTTAACCAAATATTTGGCATATCACTAGATGGAGCCCCGGTGGTACACGTACCACAGTATGAAAATCCTTGGAGCACCGGTGGTACACGTACCACAGGATGAAAATCTCTGTCCTATATGGGCTCCACTTTTTACTTGCTGAAATAGTCCATGTTGGCAGGATGCATATTGATGTTCCAACGAGGGGGAGTTCATTCTATGAAATGACTTTTACACAATGAGTTGCTAAGTTCCTCTACAAAGTTGCTTTGATTGATGTTTGTCAACCAAACTTGTCAAATGTTAGCAATGTGTGATTCTTAGTCTGGTAAATGTAGTCCAGCACATTTGGTGTGGATCGGTGAAACTCCTTGAAGTGTGTTTGGTCAATCGCGTTGAGCGGTGTGAGAAATGTCAAGTAATCTGTCTAGCAAGTGAAATAACAGGATGTCCGTGTAGTCTCTTTGTCTGAGAAATAAAACAATAGCACAGGCAACACACGTGTTGACAAATGTACACACTTTTGTGCAGTAGACTTGCATGAACAAATATTACACTGAAAGTGGACAGAAGTACAATGTCTTCCTTTACTGCTGCTGAGCCTGGCAGATACCAGCCTGACAGATACCGGCCTGACAGATACCAGCCCGGCAGATACCAGCCTGACAGATACCAGCCTGACAGATACCAGCCTGATAGATACCAGCCTGACAGATACCAGCCTGACAGATACCAGCCTGACAGATACCAGCTCGGCAGATACCAGCCTGACAGATACCAGCCTGGCAGATACCAGCCCGGCAGATACCAGCCTGACAGATACCAGCCTGACAGATACCAGCCTGATAGATACCAGCCTGACAGATACCGGCCTGACAGATACCAGCCTGACAGATACCAGCCTGACAGATACCAGCTCTGCAGATACCAGCCTGACAGATACCAGCCCGACAGATACCAGCCTGACAGATACCAGCCTGACAGATACCAGCCTGACAGATACCAGCCCGACAGATACCAGCCTGACAGATACCGGCCTGACAGATACCAGCCTGAGCTGCAGACAAGCCTGAGACTGGAGGTGTCTGAAGTGAAGCAGATAGGAGAGGAGCAAAGGCAGGAGGCAATGAAGTAAAATAAGATGATCAAGTCAATAAGGAGGAGACTGACATGGTGCAAATTGTAGGCTACTTAGTGGACTTTTCTTCAGGTGCAATCTGAAATCCAATCCAAGATCTATATCAAAGAGTATGTATAGGTTGTGTATTAGGCTTTTTGTTGGGAGTGTCCACAGTGAAGCCAACATCACAATGCAGAGCCGCCTAATTAACAAAAAGCTTATGCCGTGTCGCCCCTATAAAAATATGCATGATTTATTATAAGCCTTATGCACGGCAACATTCCATATTGAATATTGGTGTGTTCATCACAGGCGGTCACATGGTGTGATGAGTACAGTACACAACATTCCATATTGAATATTGTTGTGTTCATCACAGGCGGTCACATGGTGTGATGAGTACAGTACACAACATTCCATATTGAATATTGTTGTGTTCATCACAGGCGGTCACATGGTGTGATGAGTACAGTACACAACATTCCATATTGAATATTGTTGTGTTCATCACAGGCGGTCACATGGTGTGATGAGTACAGTACACAACATTCCATAATCATCTACTGAGCTGGCTCATACATATGTTAAAAATAAGTTGATTGAATAAAG